>NC_047658.1:68019466-68204466 GCF_011762505.2 Arvicanthis niloticus | reverse complement strand
ATGGGGCTTTCACCACTGGCTGCCTTTTACGGTCCTTTCTGCAGCTTCACCCCTTCCAGTTTCTCCTTGATTCCCGCTAAGGACAGTCTTTCTGAAGCTCACACAAGGGACCTGTTCTACTCAGCTATCCATGACTTCTCAGGGCCTCCAGGTTAAACCCAGACTTCCTTGGGAGAGGAATGTGTGTAATCTGAACCCTGTGGATCTCTTCTGCTTCCAAGAGGTGAGGCCAAGGCTGTGGGGGCCTTGCTGCCTCTTCCGGATGTGGCAGGCAGAACTTCCCGAGATAACAGCGGCCAACAATGGTGCTGTGTGGCTCAGCCTGTCTCCAGGCCATAGGAAATGGGTAGCCCTCTCACCAGTGATCCGCAGCCTCCTTGGACATGGTAGGGTGGCCCAGATGGGGGGAGAGGTTCCCATCAGGGGGCTGAACCTGCCACCTCTGGTTTCCTCCTTTAGGACCATGTATATCCTTAAGGGACTTAGGGGAGGGAGTTGGAAGGGCACACATAAGATGTGGGAAATGGACCTGTGCTAGACACAAGGACCTGGGACACATGCTGTACCCAAATGTGAAGGTTCTATTGGTGACATTCAGGCATCAGGCATGGGTGTTAGGGAGACATCTGGGTGTCATGGGCTGCTCAGCCAGTGGTCCAGAACAGACTGCTGCTTTAAGAGCAGCCCATGACACCCAAGAGGGTTGGAACCCATGACTGTCCCATCAGGACCAGGCTGTGACACCAGGCTGTGATACAGGCATGCATGAAGCTGTGAGACACCTTGGGTTCTACCTTAGCATCAGTTGGGTGTATGAATCTGGCAGGCCTTGGGGCCTGGTCACCCTGTTGGTAAAACAGAGCCCTGCCCACCAGCCAGCCAATGGAACATGCCCAGGTCATGGGTGTTGTTGGGCAGCAGGCTGGGGACACACTGCTGGTGGGCAACAGTCTCTGCCTTGTACCTTCCCAGCTTGTCCTAGCTCCTGGATAGCAAGCTGGATCTGGCCTCAGTGGGAGGGCTGGTATTCCCAATTCAGGTGACATTCTAAACAAAGAACAAAACCCACAGAATCCCTTAGATAACCCTAGAAGGCCAGCTCCTCACTGTTCAGAGGAAACCTAGTTTTCTCATTGAGAAAACCTAGGTTGAGAATCTCCATGCGGCTGGAACATGCATCTTCTGTACCCCATCTTCAACTCTGGAGGGTTCGCTGGGCTGGGAAAGCTGGAAGGAAGCACTCCAGCCCCTCTACCCTGGAGAAGACCACCCTCTCCATCATGCTATAGTTCCACCTCCTAGTTTGAGGGGAGGCTGGAGAGAAGCAAATCCTTCTGGAGCCAGGAATTCTCTTGGTGTGGAGGCTATACCCAATCCTTCAAGAGATACAGGATGAAGTGGCACATACCAAGAGAGTCTTGAGTGTGGGTCTGAGTGTCCCAGGTTTCCAGCCACACCCACTAGCCAAACTGGGTGTGTAGACCACAAGGCAGCTGGCCTGGCTGCTGGTGCTACTGGGGGAAGGAGATTCGAGAGCAGCCATGGGTAGAGGGAGTGGCCATTTTGGGTGGAAGAACTAGCTGATGACCCAAGAGTATGGAGGAACCCAGGAGGGAGTCTGAGAATAGCTGCAGGTTGGGCACCAGGACCCTAGAGGGAGAGGCTGGAGAGCTGGACCCCAGGCTCAGTTGGAGGGGCAGCAGACTGGCTGATACTATGTTCTCCAATGATGCAATCATAAATGTTAAAATGCCCAAGGATAAAAATTTCAAATTATAAAATTCTGAGAGATCAAACCTCCGAGATATAATTTCGTGTGTGCGCGGGGCATAATTTTAAAGCTTTCTGTACAGGATTTCTTCTCTTGAGCAATGGAGGAGGGGGTTGTGTCCTTCAGATTGTAGGATGAGCAGAGGCAGCAGCTTGCAGAGGAGGGAGAGGAAGCCATGTGAATTTGACTCCTGGGAAAAGGAGAGAAGCCAAAAGTCCCCAGGACTTGGGTGGGGAGGGGCCGCAGGAGAGGGAGGAACTGCTGGGTCAGGGTCAGGGATGGCCAGTAGGAAGTCTTTCTGGGACAGATCTGGAAAAGGCTGAAGGGAGGATGGGAAGCTGGTGAATATGGGGTCCCATCCTATGGTAGTGATGATGAAGGCCCGAGAAAGCTGAGGGGAGGGAGCAAGGCTGACCTGGGTCCATAGAGCTAACCTCTGAGTAGCCCACAGTGCTAACCATCCTAGCACTTTGATGGGGGAGGAAGGGACTGGTCAAGATGCAGACAGCTGACTGGAGTCTTAGCCCTGGGCCATCACCTCTCCTCCTCTGTAATGGCTTGGATTCCTCCTAGAGGCCTTTCTGAGCAGTAACGTTTACGGGGAAGCCACAGAACAACCCCACAAGCAGGTGACACCCATTGACATCCCAGCATGCCAGGACACTGTATTGCTTTCTGTTGCTGTGATAAAACACTGTGGCCATATTCATGGAAGGAAGGGTTTACTTTAGCAGATAGTTCTAGAGGGTCTAAGAGTCCCTCACCATCACAGCAGGAAGCATGGCAGCAGGCAGGCATGGAGCAAGCAGGAGGCAGCTGGAGCCTGTGGGGAAGAGGGGGGTCACATCTCAAACCACCAACAGGAAACAGACAGCACGAACTTGAAATGTCAAGAGTCCTTAAACTCTTAATGCCTACTCAGAGTGACGTACTTCCTCTGCATAGCCGCACCTAAGCTTCCCCAAACAGTGTCACTAACTGGGGACCAAGGTGTCAAATGCCAGACCCTATGAGGGACATTTCACTCAATCACTTCACATGTCACACACACAGCTGCAGAGTACTGGGTTCACACTGGCCCCAGAGAAGGAGCTTGCGGCAGGGATGGGGCAGGTGCTCCCCTGACTGAGAGGTTAGGCTCACCTGTACTACTGCGTCTAATCAATGCCACTTCCCTCTCGGTGACGTGATCCTTCAGCCCGATGAGATAACTGACTACAATGTTTTTGAAGTTGTCTCTGATAATCAGTTTCCTGTAGACCTTTTTCTCTCTCTCTCTCTATTTTCATTTCCTTTTTAATGTCGTGTGTGTGTGCTGGGCTTGTGGCAGTCAGAAGACAACTTGTAGGGGTTCATTCTCTCCTTCTGCGGCATGAGTCTCTCATGGTCATCAGACTTAGCAGCGAGTACCTTTTTCTGATGAGTTATTTACCCCCACCCCCGTTTCCTTTTCAAGACATGGTCTCTTACTATAGCCCAGGGTGGAACTCGTGGGACTTTCCAGGCTCCTGACATAGAGGGTCTCCAGTTGCCAAACCCCTCTCTAAGCCATTCTCCCTCAGCACAATCCTCTAGTCCTCCACAGAGGTGCTCAGACTATCTAGTTTTAGTCCCTGGGAATGATGGACTCCTGTTCTGCCTTACAGAGTCCCAGATCCTTGGCTGAGTTTGTTAGCACCCACCTGTCCTAAGTCAGTCCCTCATGACCGTTCGCCACCTACCTAAGACCCACAAGACACCTCAGCTCTCAGTTCTAGTAGTCACCTGTAGCCATGACATATGGTTAACTACAGTTGCTATGGCTACCGTGATAGGAGATAAGTTCTCATTAGTAGAAACATAAGCCCCCAGCTGATGCTGTAGTGAAGCACTTACTATGGGGCAGACCACTGAGTGCCAGATGGCAAGTTTCCTAGGCTGTAAGCTCATTTCATCCAAACCATCCTGTCAAAGCTAGAAACTGATGCTATAGAGGACCAAGAACTTGCCCATGGCCACCCAGCACAGAGGTGATCAAGGCACACAATCGTGGTATATACAGGGCTCCACAGTCCTTCCCAGTGGCTGTCTGAAGCATTTCCAGATAGACAAGTGGGATCTCCGAGGGAGGACCATACTGCTACTGACAAAAGCACAGGACTGAGACAGGTCTGCCCGAAAATGGAGTCTTAGACTGCACCTTAGTCATTGTTCCATCGTTGTGAGGAGACATCCTAAAGGTTTCCCCTCTTGAGCTGGGCTGTTAGAGTTTACGTCACTCTCAGCTGTCTTGTATGGTCTCAGCCACGGCTCCAGCGCCAGGTCTGCCTGCACGCTGCATGCTCCCCACCATCATGGTCATGGACTAACCTCTAGAACTGTAAGCCACCCTCCCGTTAAATGCTTTCCTTTATATGATTTCTCTTACTCATGGTGTTTCTTCACAGCAATAGGACAGTGACTAAGACAGGCTATTACTACACAATATCATGAATGAAGTCACTGGTATTGAATTCTGCACCTGACACTGACTTGACGATACAGGCACTTGACACCAAGCCTGAAAACCGAGTTCCATGCCTGGAACCCACGTGGTAGAAAGGAGAACCCACTCCTGAAAGTTGTCCCCTAATATACTGTATTATACATGTGTGTGTGCATGTATAATATACATATATATGCACACACACAAGCACATGTGCCCGCGCACACACACAAACACACACACACACACACAGGAATAACTCTAAAACATGATTAAAACTGGCATGGTAAAATTTTTTATTCCATATAATTTACATGTGTTAATAAACTAATGTAAAACATGATTAAAATGCTAAATTGTATATGGTAGATAATTTACCATAATTAAAGCCCAATAAAAACACAGTATACCAAGAGCTATTGATTGGAACTCTAAATGGGAAAATGACATGGAATGTAAGTTATCTCTTTAAAAGATCTTAGAGTTGTCTTGCATTCTTGAGCTGGACTTTGTAGGTTCCTGTCTCAAGCATTAGGACAGTCGCGGCATCAGAGATACAGAGGAAGAAGGTACTCTGATGTGGAAGCAGGGGCTGCAGGGCCGAGGCAAGGGAGCCCTTAGCCAGGGGACTGCCACAGGGCCACAGGCCACTCACTTTCTACTCTCAAATGGAGAGCCTGCTGCAGGCAACACTGGGGCTCAGTGCCAGCCCCATGGCAGAGGTGACATTGTTTGGGTTTTGAAGGATAAATAGGAGCTACAGCCTGGAGAAATTCCAGAAGAGTCCAGCTAGAGGAAATGGTGCGTGCAGAGACCTCGAGGTGTGAGCTGGGGCTGAGGCTGTGCCATCAAACCCTGCACCCGTCTGAGAACAGCGTCAGCATCTGCCCAGGGGCCAAAACCAACACGCCTTCCAGCATCCTCCCTGCCACCTTCTACTCCTGACCCTGGAGCCTTCTCAGCATGACAGTCAGCGGCCTGGATTTACTGGGTGAGCAAGAGTGGGTTCTGAACTAGCAGCGCCATCGGCTCCTTCACACCTACCAAGGTGTTAGATCATTAAGAAGCTGGGGAAGGCTGGGGTATAGCTCACAGGGAGAGTGCTTTGCTAGCGTGGATGTAGCCGTGGGTTTCATCCTCAGCATCATAGAAAGTGAATGTGGTGGCACAGGCCGGTAACCCCAGCCCTTGGGAGGCAGAGGCAGGAGGATCAAGAGTTCAAGGTCATCTCTGACTACTCAGTGAGTGTGAGAGCAACCCAGGATACAAAGACCCTGTCTTAAAAAACATGTTAGCCAGGTGTGGTGGTGCACACATTTAATCCCAGCAGTGGGGAGGCAAGACAGGTGGATTTCTGAGTTTGAGGCCAGTCTATAGAGTGAGTTCCTGGACAGCCAGGGCTATATAGTGAGACCTTGTCTCCAAACCCCCAAACCCAAAACAAAACCGCTGGGGGCACCCAGCATGCTGGTACAGGTTTACCACACCAACAGTACTTAAGAACTAGTGAGATGGGAAGAATGTGAGTTTGAGGCCAGCCTGGGTGTTATAGTGAGACGCTGTCTTCTAACTAACCAAAGGAATGAATGAATGAGTGAGTGAATGAATGAATGATGAGTGAGTGGATGAGTAGATAAAAATAGAGGAAAAGAAAATGGAACCAGCGTGAAATTCCTCAACTTGAAAGGACATTTAAAGTGAAATTTTGACTAACAAGCTAAGCTAAGCTTGGTGACCCGTGCATGTGATTCCAGCAGAGGCAGGATTGTGAGCTGGAGGCCAGCGAGAGGGAGATGGAAATTATTACATGCATAATAGGAAGGGGATTTCCTTCTGAGGGTGACAAAAATGTTCTAGAACCAGATAATGGTGAGCAACATTATCAATGTCACTCATGGTAAGCTTTGTGTATCTTAACACAATTTTTTAAACGAATGGATGGATGGATTAAAAGAAATCATAATTGCAACAAGGCCCCCAGTCCTTAGCACAACTGACTCCATGATGGAAGTACCATTCAGGCTACTCAGCAGGTAGACAGCACCACCTGGCAAAGCTTAAGGCAAAGCCCAACCCATCAAAGGCCACTCAGTTCTAGGAAAGTGTCTAAATGCCCTAACCTTCCTTTTTAGCTTCTGTAGTTCTGCTTCTGGCTAACTCTTCTTGTTAACTGAAGCAGGTCGACCCAGAACACCTTGAGAAAGACTCAGTGCTACACTGGGATCCTAACACCAGTGTAGTCACTGTCTGGCTAATAAAGACTTTCTGTCGGGCTAAACCCATGTCCAAGCAGTCTTCTCTGGTGACTACCCCACAACAATGATCACTGGAATAGAAAATGAGATTGGCCACAGCGGTCACTCACCAAAACTTGCTGCCAAATGAAGACCTAGAAGAGAGGTAATAGTGGCCTTGGAGCCATGAACCTCCAGCCTGGTTGGCAGGCTTAGGGGATTTCCTTGGACAAGCACGCAGAAGGAACACTGAAGAGAACTGCTCAGAGAACAGGCAACACTCAGCCTTTCAAGGGACATGGGGACATCGGCTATTTAGTGAATCACCCTCCACTGAAAGAGTCTTGGTAGGAGCCAGGGCACAGATCTGTCACAGAGGGGGGAAGGGCTGTCCACCCCCCACCCCCAACACATACACCTTGTCGTGTATATACTGTGGGTTGCCATGGGACCCAGCTCAGCAAATTGGCTGCCCCGGCTAAGTGCTTTGCATCTTGCAGGAGTGTCACACCACAGAGGCAGGAGATATTCTTATGAGACACGGTGGAAGGGAGGGAGAAATGAGCAAACTTAATCATTCAAGGTTTTACTGAGTGCTTACTTACGCATGACTTGCAGAAGAAATGAAAGAATGAGTGTGTGCGAGTGTGATGTGGTCTGTGCACTTGGGGCATGAGGTGGCTGCCTGGTGAGGTGAGGGCCTGGCAGGGGACCCCAGGCTTACCCATCGGTGAGTGGTCCCAGACCAGATGACAAGGATATCCACTGGCATCCTCTTTCAGAGACCAGGTGGGGGGTCTGGTCTCTGACAGGCTACTGGTCCCATAAAAGCAGTGATTTATGCTCTAGCTGCCTGTGGACCATGGTGTCGTCTGTGCTTTGTTTATTTATTTGTGAGGGCCAATTAGGTTCTGGCTAGCCCGTCCCCCTGTCTGCATGTGTTCTCACCCCACACAGCGAGGAGATGGATGCCTTGGAATTATTTTGCATGAAATTGCCGTGGAGAACTATTTGGCCGGCGTTTGATTTCACCTCCTGTTACAGTATAATTTGTTCTCCTGAAACATGTGGCAGCCGAGGCCGGGAGAAGCAGATGTTCTGGAAGAGGTGGGGGCTCTGCAGACAAAGTGGGCGACATCATGAGCCAGTGGGGAGCACAGCCTCTCTAGTCCTGACCCACTGCAACTGGGGAAAGCTCTTGGCACCCCGTCTGCCTCAATTTCCCTTCCCTTAAAGTGGGGACAGGGCTGCTGTGGTTCATGGTTTTCATCTCTTTGGTAGAAGCAACTGAAGACAGGGAGGATTTATTTCAGCTCCTGGTTTCTGAGGTTTCGGCTCAGAGTCCTTGGCTCTTTTGTTTCTGGACCTGTGGTGAGGCAGAACATCATGGCGTCCAGAGCACGTGGCTAAAGTGTTCTCACTTCATGGAGGGAAGAAAGGTCAGGGGAGATTGATATCCTGGGCAAGATACAGTCCAAAGGACAGCCCCGCCCGACCCCTGGGACCCGTCTTTTTCATCTGGAACTCACCTCCTAATGTTAAGCAGCGCCAGCAGCTGGGGAACCAAGCTTTTAAGCATCATAAAGTTCACTCTTTGACCCCTTTGAGGGGATACTTCATATCCAAATTTAAAAAGCTACCTGCTTCCCAGAAGTGAGAGATAAATGGCGTATAGAAAGCTTGGTACCTGGCCTACAGAAAATCTAAAAAACAGTTGACTATTATTTCTAGAAGAAATCATTACCCCAGACAGGCTTTAGGGCATGGACAGAAGTGGCCTGGTAGAGCCGCTTTCTAGTGCAGCATCAAGGGAGCCAGGGAGGGGAGGAAAACACTGTCTCCTCCAATGATCAAACTGAAGGAGGCAGTGGGAGAGTGATTGACAGGTGGATTAAGAGTCCTCTGGGAGGAGCCTGGGAGATGGCTCAACTTTGCCAGAAGACTTGGGTCTGACTGCCAGCACTCACATGGTGGTTCACAATCACCTGTAACCCTAGTTCCAGGGGATCTGACACCATCCTCTGACATGTGAATCGTTTACAGATGTACATACAGGCAAAAATGCATCCAATGAAAGGATTTTAATCAGAAGAATGAGAAGGAAGAGGAGGAAGAGGAAGAGGGGGAGGAGGAAGAGGAGAAGGGGAACAGGAGGAGGAGGAGGAGAAGGAGAAGGAGAAGGAGAAGGAGAAGGAGAAGGAGAAGGAGAAGGAGAAGGAGAAGGAGAAGAAGAAGAAGAAGAAGAAGAAGAAGAAGAAGAAGAAGAAGAAGAAGAAGAAGAAGAAGAAGAAAAGAAGAAGAAGAAGAAGAAGAAGAAGAAGAAGAAGAAGAAGAAGAAGAAGAAGAAGAAGAAGAAGCAGCAGCAGCAGCAGAAGCAGAAGCAGAAGCAGAAGCAGAAGCAGAAGCAGAAGCAGAAGCAGAAGCAGAAGCAGAAGCAGAAGCAGAAGCAGAAGCAGAAGCAGAAGCAGAAGCAGAAGCAGAAGCAGAAGCAGAAGCAGCATCACCACCTGGGGGATTAGTGAGGCTAACCTCTGAGTGAGCCTGTGAAGTATTTCCACAGAACATGAACTGGTGGGGGGAGACCCTCCCTGGATGTGGACGGCATCATCCCATGGTCAGGTGATCCAGAGAGAATAAAGGGTGGAAAAATAGACAATAAGTTGAGAGGATAAAGGCACTTGCTACCTAGCCTGACAACCTAAGTTTGATCCTTGTGACCCACATGGAAGGAGAAAACCAACTCCTGAAAGCTGCCCTCTGGCTTCTGTATGTGTTCACAACACCCATGCACACACACAAATAACGTGTAACTGAAAAATATTTTAAACTACAAGTCAGGCCGAGTGGTGGTGGCGCACGCCTTTAATCCCAGCACTTGGGAGGCAGAGGCAGACAGATTTCTGAGTTCGAGGCCAGCCTGGTCTACAGAGTAAATTCAAGGACAGCCAAAGGTACACAGAGAAACCCTGTCTCAAAAAAAAAAAAAAAAAAAAGATGATGGTGGTGGTGATGGTGATGATGGTAGTGGTGGTGGTGGTGATGATGATGATGATATAGAAATCAGGTGACTGACAAAAGTTCCCCTTTCTCTGGTCCTCAGCCACCACGTTGTGAACCGAGCTGATCTGTCATGCCTTCCTTGACTATGATGCCCTGAATCCTCAAAAGCAGAATCAACTGAATCTTTCCTAGATGTAACATGTTCTGTCACGTGTTTTGGTCACAATGACACAAAAAGCAACTAATACAGAGAGAAAGCCAATTTGTGGGATCAGTTTGAAGGATCGTGGATGGCAGAGATAGCTACAGGAGAAGTGTGAGCCAAGGAGGGCCGTGAGCTGATTTCTCCACTATAAAGGGCACTCAGGGCTGGAGGGGAGCTGGGTCCCGTCTGCGAGCAGCTGAGGGGCCTGCACTACTTTGCTAGGGCTTTTAGAACAACAGATTACAGACCGGGGGCTTCAAACCATGGCAGCTGGTTCTTATACCTCTTCTTGTTACACCCCGTGTGTGTGTGTGTGTGTGTGTGTGTGTGTGTGTGTGTGTGTGTGTTTCCACAAAGTATGTATAGACATCAGAATACAGCATGTGAGCATTGACTCTCCGTGTCCACCATATGGGTACCAGGGATGGAACACAGGGAATCAGGCTTGGTAGCAGGCGCCTTTACTTACTGAGTCACTTCACAGGCCCTCTTAGACACTTCTTGAAGCCAAAAGTCCAAAACCAAAGGGCTATCTTAGCCATGCTCCCCCCGAGGATCCTAGGCAGTAAGTGCTGTCATTTCTCAGGCTTGCTCTGCCTTTGAGGTGGCCTCTCTCACTGGCCTAGGCCTCTCCAGTGCTGGCACTGCAAGCGAGCACCACAGCACCCAGCGTTTTTGACTTGGACTCTGGGGATCAGACTCGGGTCCTCATACTTACAAGGCAGACATTCTATTGGTTGAGTCAGTTCCCCAGTGAGTTTTCTGCTTCTTTCCAGTTTCTGTTGGCTACCAGCAAGCCTTGGCATTCTGCATCTTGTAGCTTACAGCTCTCCAGTCTCAGCCATTGGTGTGACACATTTCTTTTGTCTTTGTGACAAGGATAACAGTGGTACTGAAGACTCACTGGAAACCAAGCAAACTGCACTCAGTATCTATCTGAAAAGCTGTATTTCCAAATGAGGACATTTTCTGACCCAGGGTAAGAAAATCAGCACGTGTTGGGGAGTGAAATGTAATTCATCCTATATTAAGCTCTATGACCCCTATAACAGGCTCTAAGATCCCTGTGCTCTCAGTCCCTCAGCTGCTCAGAAGCCTGACACTCTGGATCTCAGGACCCACCCACTGAGGTCTATCCCTGCTTTGGAGGCCGTGTGGGGAAACACAGAACTGGGAAAGACATAGGACGCCGCCCAGAATATAGGCAGCATAAAGCTGTAACCAGAAAAGGAGCCGAGCAATGGCTGAGGCCACAGCCCAAGGCAGAGATGAGGCCAGAGCTGAGGCCAGCCTGGGATGCATGGGAGGGGTGCTTTCAAAACTCTTAGCAGGGACTGATGTCATACTCATCCCTCTGGGTGCAACTCAGAGCTCAGAGAGGTAGAGGCGTGAAGGCTGCCTGCCAGAGAGCTTACCAGAGCAGCAGCAGCCCTGGGAGTGACAACGGGACAGATCAGAGCAATCCAGTGCTCCCTAAGGGTATTTGGTTAGGGGTCAAGCACTGTTGAGAATGTCAATTCCATGGTAAGTTTTTGTTGTAAACACACACATACACACACACATACACACACACACACACACACACACACACACACACACAGTCCTGTGTGTCTTCCTGTATTCATTTCTGTAAATGAGCAAAACTGTAGCAAGCAAGCCTTTCAGTTCCTTGGTGACACTGACACACCCTTTCCCAGTGTCTGTCTGCCAGGAAGCCATGAAGCAAGCGGCCCCATCTTTGACAACTATCTAAACTGTCAGCATGGCGGTCTGGCTGCTTTGAACATGACATGGTCACTCCAAGGAGGGTCCCCTCCAGCTGGAAAGACCACTGCAGCTACAGCTGCTGCTGCAACCCAGCTTCTGCCCCATAGCCTCTCCCCGGTTGCAGTAGCTCCAGACAGTGTGCACCTGCTTCAGAGGACATGTCCTGTGAGCTCTAGAGAATCCAGCTTCCCCTCCAGCCACACTCGCAGGACAGGAGATGGACAACCTCCTCAGTGATTCAACAAAAGCCTGTGATTGGTGCAGTGCAAAGCTTGTGGATGGTGGAGCAGTGCCTGAGGGCCGGCTGAGTGGAGGAATTGCACTCTATGCACAAGAAGATGCTTCCACCTTTCTGGCAACATAAGAAGGGCGGCTCCAAGGTTTCAGGGCAGTGTGGGAGGTTTCCTCACGCTACACCCAGTATTTGCAACATTAGCCCCCCCCCCCTTAAAGGCTTCTTCTGGGTAGTTTTTTTTTTTTTGCTTTCTTGTGGTCCTTAGGAGTAGTAGAGTGGGCTGAGCTGGTTGAACAAACAACATATAGTAGAAATAGTGGCATTGTAAGGGTCCATGATTTGCCGAAGAATGATACCCTGGACTCAAATAGTATATAAAAGCAAAGAGTGGGGGTTTTGTTGTGGTTGTATTTGTTTGTTTGTTTGCTTGCTTGCTTGCTTTCCTAAGTCCAGCGTGCTGGGGCCTCCCATTACCAAGATAGACAACCAAGTGAGCTCACAGGCCTGATTTAAAGCACATTAGGGGAATCTAGGGGTAGGAGACCTTTATCTCTAGGAGCATTCCATTATCAGGGCATGGAGGCTGGAAACTGTTGTTGAGGAATTCTGGAAACTGTTGCTGATCCATTGTCCTTGCCCAGGCCAGGTGGCAGGACAGCTTCTGAGGCCTGGACTTGCCTGGACTTGCCCAGTTCTTGGAAACAGAGATTTAGGCTTTGTCTCCTGAAATGTCCATTTGAAGCCAGTCACAGAGTCAGCCAGGCTTTCTCAGAATGTGTACACACAGAGGTGACACAGGGCCCAGAAGGGACAAAGACACCAAGAAGAGGAGAAGAGTTTCATTGGAGAAGCAGATGCATCAATTGAGATGCCTCAGTTAGCCCAAGGTGGGTGTTGGCTGCTGGCTGGCCTCACAGGAGGCAGTGGGAGTCACTGATACACCACATTTTAAGTTGAATCAACTATTAGGACTAGAAAGCAAGCTAGGCAAGGGCCAGCCTCCGTCTTTTGGGAGCTAGAAATGCACCCAGGAATGGAGGTGGCCAGGCCCCATGTGCCTTGTAACTGAGGCTATCAGTAGTTGGCTTCCTGGCTTGGTGGGAGAAGACAGAAGCTCCATAGGCCTCCACCCAGAGAGCAGCCACGGAGCAGTAGAGCACGTGTTCCGTCCAGCAACAGTAAAGTGTCCACCCTTGGGTAAACAGCTCTCAGGCTTGACCTTCAGGGAGAGGTTGAGACACTTAGTCACCCCAGGCGGTATCTACCCACCAGTGTACATCAAAGATGGTTCATATAACAGAAAACAGTTTCATAAAAGACAAAGGAGCATAAAAGACATGTGGGAAAAAACAAGGAGGGAACACAAGCCAGGATTAAAAGGGGGTGGGGGAGTGGCAGGCACATTCCAAAGCAAACTCCACCACAACAGGCCATGGAGGCCCTTAGGTCTCCTCAGAGTTGGCGTTCGTTCAGGCTCTGTGCTGAAGTGAAAAGGAAGCAGGGGGCAGACAGATGCCTAGGCTGCCTGGAAAGGCAGGGGGGCTCATTGCTCTGAGCACCTGTCTGCACCTTCCTGATCCATATATCAAGGGAGGACCCAATCTGCCCCACTGTTGAGGCAGTAAGAGCAAAGAGAGGGACTGTCCCTAGACCTATCTGACAGAAAGAACTGTGTTTGGCCAATCTGTTACCTTCCTCCTTCACACAAATCTCTCTGTCAAAGACCAAGCCAAGGTGATTCTCAGCTCCTCAGGAGTACCAGGGCCCATTTACCTCGTGTTGCTGTTGCTCATGGAAGCCAGCCAGGGCTCCCCTGAGCAGGACTCTGGTCTACACCAGTGTCCTACGAGAGGCTAAGGGCTGGCCCACATTACTTTAATGTACCCGCACCTTTCAAGTAGCTGAGACACTGTGGTGTTAGCTTTTACTCTCCTCAGCCACCTCAGGGCTCTGTGGGTGTTTGTCAGACAGATGTAAACAGAGCTTGAGCTCCCACCCCTATGGCAAGCTGCCGGCTCACAGGATAGAATTCCATCTGCCTGGGTCTCCCAGGGAGGAGCAGGCTTGCTGGTTTCCATAGGCCTGGGAACCACAGAGGCCCTGGGGAGCCCAGAGCCCTGAGTTCATTGCTTGCCCTCCCTGTTCCAGCCTAGCCTGGAGCGGCTTGGGACACCCAATTCCTCCTGGAATCTCTATTTGGGTTTGGTTTGGGGTTGGAGTTTGTTTCCACTCAGGGCAACTTGATCCCATCCCAGCCTGCACTCTCCTCTGCCCCCAGCATGCCTGCCCCTGTGGAGGGAACTTGACTTTGCCACATGCTGACAGGGTAGGGGCTCAGACCTCCCACAGAGGGTGAGGGAGGCTTGGTGGCCTTTGATGTCCCTGAAAGGAGGCCTCCAGCCTCAACCCCCTCTCCCTCAATACTTAAACAACCCCACTTGAGAAGACCAACAGCACCCTGTGTGGAGAAATGAGCACAAGGAGAGGGAGGAGCTGGGCTACGGACACACCGTGGTCAGTTCCTTACCTTGTGACTCTAATTCTGTGGAGAATTGGCTAAGATGGCCACTCCAACACATGGACCTTGTGGCTGTTGAGGTCTCATCTAGAGAAATGAACTGTATACCTTGCTGTGGGCTGTTTGCTCTGGACTACAAAGTCGGTAGTGTTTGGCTTCTCCCCCCAACTTCAAAGAACTTGTACAGCTGGGGACTAAGTTCTAGATAAATTACTTGAGCCTGAGGAACAGCCTCACCCAGGAGCAAAGCAGATTGAACTGAGCCAAGGATACTATTCTCTACCCTCTACACAAGGAAACGGAACAACGTGAATGACTAGTTGTCAGGGAAAGGATGTGGGGTGAAGGTGGATGCCCCCCAAAACGGCTTAACTGTGTCCTTCCCTGCTGGGTGGGAGTTGCTATTCTCAGACCTGACTCTAAGCCCAGACCCTTGTGTTTCCTGATGTCCACCTCTGAATCGCATCAGGTTCCCAGAGCCTTCCAGAGAACACGATGTTGTTAGGGCCTTGCCATCTCAAGAGACACCTTAGAAAGTGACTGGAGGCGAGCTGGCCATGGAGGGATGTCCTTATGTCCCTGCTGTATAGAGAAGGCCAGGAGTGTGATTGTTATCAAGGCAGGGATGTTGGCTGCTGCAGGGCTGGGATCAGACTCAGTCTGTGCATCCTACCAGTCTTTCTAGCATCACTGAGAACATTAGGCTCTTCCTTAGCGGATGCAGCCACAGCCTCCCTGTCTCACTTGCTCTGTGACCCCAGACAAGGATCATGCATGTCATGGGAGGTGAGACTGTTGAGTGCAGTTTGACATTTTGACAGAGACAAGCTGGCTGAGATGCTAAGATTCCAAATGCAAAGATTTTGAGTATGGAACCTCTGGTTTTAACATAATCAAGTCTTAGATTATCATTGTGGCTTTCTGTGATTCCATGATTGGAGGAACCTGTGATTACATCAGTCTAAACTTCCATTATCCTATGATTCTAGAGTCTTAGAATTCTGATTCTTCTGAGAGCTTGGGCTCTGAAGAATAGGAAAATCCAGCTGAGACGGGGCTGAGCTGGTGACGGCGGCTTTTCCATAAGTAGGCTTTTCTAATGGTGAAGGATAACACATTGCCTTATTTTCATTGTGTTTAGAGGAAAATACTCAGTTAAGTGTGGCCAAGCCACATCAGAGTGTGAGTTCATATGCCCAGGGCAGAACAGCCTCTGGAGTCTGCAGAGGCAGAGGAAGAGACTATATGTCTCTCTCACCCATCTGTTGGGGTACACTGAAGGTGTCCTACCCTTGTTCAGTTTCCTGGATGCAGAGGAAAGCTGGGCTGGCAATGTTGCCATGTACGGCTGCCATGGCCTCCAGAGTCCTCTCCAGTCCTAGCCTTCCAGGGGCTAGACAGAACCAGTTCCCCGAATAACAGAGACCCAGGTTGCGGTTTGGACTCCCTCCAGCTCTAGCTCCTCAATTCTGTGGTCCCCATCTTTCTGGACACCTGCTGTCCCTCACAGTCTTAGGTTCCTGTCATTCAGCCCGGTTACCTCGTAGACTCATGGAAACAATGGCTCCCTGATCCTGGGCTTGAGACACTCTTAACCAGGTACCGAATGTGCTTCAAACCACAGAAGCGCCTATTGAAGCCTCCATAAGTCAGGATAAAAGCAAAGCTGGGTTCTTTAGCATGCCCTATTTGCGAGGAGTACTTTCTTTAGCATGCTCTATTTGCAAGAAGTTCTAGCTTCTCCAGCACTCAGTCACCAGCCAAGTTCTTAGGACCGAAGAACACCATCCTTTCCCAACTCTTTGGCTTCCTGGGAGCCCTTGGATTAAGTGAGTGAGTCACATTAGTGGTTTACAGTCTGCAAACATCTGCTCACCGCTGCATGTGACAGACTGTGGTGGCATGTGTGTGTGCATGTGTATATGTGTGTGTGCATGTGTATATGTGTGTGTGTACATGTATACTGACTACTACTGGACTTTTTACTGGATTACTTCTATTATATATATATATATATATATATATATATATATATATATATATTACATATTATGTATATATATTATATATATTCATCTCAAGGTCACAGTACAAGGCTAACTCAAGTGTGCTCTATTCCTGTCTGAATCACAGACATGGATAATAAATAGCATACATTTGCACTTCTCAAAATCCACAATGCAGGGCTCTTGGAGAGGCATTTGACAGAGTTTTCTTTTCTTTCCTTTTCTTTTCTTTTCTTTTCTTTTCTTTTCTTTTCTTTTCTTTTCTTCCTTCCTTCCTTCCTTCCTTCCTTCCTTCCTTCCTTTCTTCCTTCCTTTCTTTCTTTCTTTGGTTTTTCGAGACAGGGTTTCTCTGTGTAGCCCTGGCTGTCCTGAAACTCACTCTGTAGACCAGGATGGCCTCGAACTCAGAAATCCTCCCAAGTGCTGACAGAGTTTTCTTGCCTCTCATTCCTCAGGATCTTTTGCTGGCCTTGGACTCAGTAAGCTCGGCTAGCTGACCAGCAGTCTTCAGGGGCCTTCTGGTCTCTGCTTTCCCAGTGCAGGTATTGCAATCACAAGTCACCATCCCAGTAGTTCTGCCAATCAAGCTCAGGTCTTCAAAGTAAACACTTCGCTAGACAAGTCACTCCCAGCTCAGACTCCTTCTCCTTGTTGTTCAAATATTTATTTATTTATTTATTTATTTATTTATTTATTCTTGTTTTTTTAGATAAGGTTTTTCTGTGTAGACCTGGGTGCCCTGGGACTCCATAGACTAGGCTGGCTTTCAACTCACAGAGATCCCCTTGCCTCTGCCTCCAGAGTGCTGGGATTAAAGGCATGTGGCACCACTGCCTGGCAAAGATTTATTTTTGAACTGGTTGGCAGATCTCTGCGTTTGAGGCCAGCTTGGTCTACAGAGTGAGTCTTAGCACAACTAGGGTTACACAGCGAAACCCTGTCTTGAAAAAAAAAAAAAAAAACGATATTTATTTCAGTTGTTTTTGATTATATGTATGCATATGAGTCTAGGGTGGGCATGAATGCAGGACCTCAAGGAACCCATAGGCTCTGGATCTCCCTGGTTCAAGAGTCCCAGGCAATCATGAGCTGCCTGATGTGGGTGTTAGAAATTGAGCATGGGTCCTCTGTAAGACCAGGACATTTTGTTGTTAACCACTAAGCCATCACTCCATGAGGTATTGAATTAGTTAATCTGCTTTGGCCCCTGGAGGGTCTCACCTGCACTGCACCCGCCCAAGAACTCTCTCGATTCATGAATGAAAGACACACACACACACACACACACACACACACACACACCAGCTAATTTTGTTATGTCTTGACTAGCTCAATGGCTGGGCGTTTCTAACCCTCCCTGCAGCCAGCACATTCTCCCCTCCAGAATTCCTGACTTAACACCTCTTAAATCTACATTTTATCTTGTTGTCCTGGCTCCTTCTGGGCAGCCCCCTTAACTTTGCTGCTCGAGACTTCTGGGTAGCCCTTCTGGGAGCTGCTTTTCTTCTTGTACCTACATTTTGGCCATTACTCCCTCCTGGCCTTCCTGGCTTGCTCCATCCTACTCCCTTTTTCTGATGGAGATCCATTTGTTCTCTTCCCTGTGGTTCTTCTCCTGGGAACCTAGAAGTCCTGCCTCTCTCTCTGCCCAGCCATTGGCCATTGGCTCTTTATTGATCAATCAAAAACCAATTGGGGACAGGAACCTTCAGTATCTGGACATGCAGATTTATGATTTGGGGGCTGAATCAAGACAAAGCATCAGAACCAATTCCCAACAACTCTAAAAACCAGTACAAGCTGTTGTTAACTGCTAAGCTATCACCCCAGCCACCCAAATCCCTTTTACTATTTCCATCTTTTGGAGTTTAGAGACAAAATGTCACCATGGGTTCACAGGTTTGAACTTGATCCCCTGGTGGTGATGCTGTTGGGAAGATTGGTCATGAGGTCTCACTGGCAGTCTTCAGCCTATCAGGGAGGGATTGCTGGCAACAAGGCTGCCTCTGCTTCCAGCCAGAACTCTGCCTCCTCATCCTCTGAGATGTAACAAAGGCCCAGCTACCTGCCAGCTGCAATGAACTCCACCAAGCCATGTCAGATTGTCCCCTCTCAAACTGGGAGCTGAGGTAGAGCCTTTCTCCCTTGAGCTTCTCTTGCCAAGCATGAGTTCACAGACAAGACAAGTAACTAATACAACACCAGGAAATAAAACTTCTAAAATTAGTATCGCTCTTGCCCTAAGCACTTAAGCCTTACAAGTTTCCTATCTTGTCTCCATGTAATAAGAGCTGGAGGCCTGACAGAAGACACACACTCCTAAGACCCATTAATCATGGACTGTCCCATGGGGCAGACAGAAGCTCATCTGATAGAGGCCTGTTTAGACCAAACCCTGACAGATGTAGCTTCAACCTCTCTGGTGACTGCAGTCTTATGATGAAGGGTCTGGGTGCTGTAACAGAGGCACAATCCACAGGTTCAAATTCCCCAAAATGGGTTTATCCAAACATGGAAGCCATATCGATTTGAGAAAGCATTCATAGGGAAGGCCACACTTCCAAGACAGCACTGCCTTGACATAGGGCTCACCCTGAGATGACATCGTCTCCAGCAACATCACTCCAATCTGAGACCTCACTGTTGAAGATGACCTCACTCCTAGCACTGGAGACAACCGCAGCCCAAACACTCATCATTCTGAAAATTAAAATCCTAGAGCAATATGCCAATCATTCTGCTGTGAGCTGAAGTCCAGAAGGAAAGGAGAGGAGAATGCACCCCATGTTAAGATTTTACAAGGCCAAATAACTAAACTCTGAGATTGTGGAAAGGAGCCAAGTTATCTTGGGCTATTTTTAGTCCCTTTGAAAGCCATCCGTTGCTCACCCCAGTGTCTGACCTAACATCCTTATGACTATCAAGACCTTATGATGTATTCTTAGCAGAACACTAGGTCTTGCCAATATAAGACCTCAAGATGTCATTAAACAGCATCTGAAACCTAGAGCAAGACTTTCTGCTGTGCTGTATAACTGACCTATCAGTGGCCTCCATCGGTGTATTTACTAAGTATTGTGATTTATTATTTTCTTTGTTCTGTAACTAATACATGTCTTATGTAACCCCCTTCCACAGCGGCATGTGGTATTTGGAGAAACCCGAGTCTTTGTTCCCGGGCCATGCTCACTCATAGTAGGTTCTAAAACAGAGTGTTATCCCTTTGTGGAAAGAACTGTTTGTGTGTTGACAATGCTACTCCTGAGTTTCCTTAGATTCCATTCTGCCTGTTCTGGTCTGACGTGTGTACAGGCCACACCCACCCTGGGCAGCTTCCCCAAATGTCTCCTGTCCCCAGATTGATTCCACAAAACATGGCTTCCCAGAGGCTACCGCTTTGCTTTCTAGACCTAGATCAGCAGACATGTTGGATGCAAGTAGTCACAGCCACCGAACTTGTATACCCTTATCTGTGCCCATTAAGGATATGGTGCATCCATCTATCTGTAAGATGAGGCTGAGCATAGCAGCAAGGATTTTGCCAAGAAGGGAGTATCCTGCTGTCTTGGACCATCTGCCTTGCTGGTCTCATTACCAAATGAACTTGACCCATCCATGACAATGGGGAAGCTCTAGGAGAGATGTACACATCCTGAAACAACCTGTCATCTACGAATGAGTCACATCCATAGGACACGTCTGGTCTGTGGGTTGGATGTTCCTGTGTCTGAGAATAATGGTCAATTTTGCTCTAAGCAGGCTGCTATTCTTGGGGACTTACTGGGGATAAAGGGTGAACCCAGGGAGCAGCTCTAATGGAATTTGATGCATTGGGTAAGCCAGAGGAGGTAATACTTACAAGCTAAAGAATAATCTGAGTCCCCTGAAATCCCATAGCTGTGTCCGTCATGAGCAGAACTTCAAAGTACATCTACACTACTGTGGATTTGTCTGACGCTTGTATTATGTTAATTGGGTTCCCAAAATTGCACAAGAATCTTCATGTAAGATGTGGAGGGTCCCTGCTCCCAGTTGTTTTTGATTGGTAAATAAAGTTGCCGGTGGCCAATGGCTAGGCAGGCAGACAGTGGTGGGACTTTAGGATTCCCAGACAAGGGATCAGAAAAGAGAGGGAAAGAGAGCTGCCATGCCAGGAAAGGAGTAGCTGCCATGCCCAAGAGCTACAGAAGAGAGGGCATAGCAATCAGGTAGAAGCTGAGGAAGAACAACCCCAGGGGGCCTCCTGACTGGGTCTAGGGCAACAAAGATGGAATATAGATTTTTAATAAGTAATAACTCAGGAATATCGGAGGGAAAGTGTTAGCCATGTGAAGGTTTGGGAGGCCCAGCCATTGAGCTGTTTAAGGCATACTAAAATTGTAAGGATGTGTGTGTGTCTTTCATTTGGAAACCCAGAACATTGGGGCGGGTGGTAGCAAGAATACACACTGCCACAGGGACGGTCTGAGTAGGAGTAATCAGTTTCAACAACACTACACGAATGAGCTCACTGAGCTCTTCCAATACCTTAGCAATGGCAGGAAGGCCTTTCCTCACTCCACAGAGATCAAGCCCAGAGAGGTGGGGTGACTCCCATAATGTCCTACAGCAAGTATGAGCATGTGCTGGGGACAGTGAGAAGAGGGCCCCGGGGTCAAACTTGTAGTCCATCACTTGTCTCTGGCCCTCAGTCTCCTGAAAGGAGTGTAAGAATTGCCATAAGACTGCACATAGAATCAAATCCACAGCCATGTGAAGATACCTGCTCCGTTCTCAGAAGCCTGCTCCCTCCTGTCATCCAGCTATACCATGCAGCCCATGGCTAGTGACATCATGGCGGCTTCAGAGTGGTCCACCAGAACTTCATCCTGCAGCCAGCACGCTGTTTCCTGCCCCTCTCTACAGGAAGTGTTTTAGCGATTTTCCTTATTGCTGTGGCAAAGTAGCTGATAACCTAAGGAAGGAAGGGTAACTTCGGGATCAAGGTTTGAGAGTACAGAAGACATGGAGGCAGGGTCGTGAGGCAGCTGGTGACATTGCAGCTGTAGTCAGGAAGCAGAGAGATGGACAACTGTGCTCATCTCTCTTCCTTTTGACTCAGTCTGAAGCCCTGGTCCGTGGAATGGCACTGCCTGTATAGACCCCTAACCTCAGTTAGCCCAGGTTAGAAACTTCCTCACAGACATGCCTAGAGGTTTGTCGCCTGGATGAGCCTAACTTTTGTTGTAGTAGTAGTAGAGCTGTTATTGTCGTGATAATAAATGTGATGCTGACACATGGGTGCCAACATGTGTGTGGGGGGGGAAGGGGGGTGGTCAAAGGGCACCTCTCAGGAGTCAGTTCTCACCTTCCATCCTGTTGAGGCAGGGTCTCTCCTGGCTTTCTTCTGATGCATGCTCCGAGCTAGGTGAGGTACATGCTTCTGGGAGATTCTCCTGTTTTCACCCTCCCATCTCAGAGTAGGAGTCCTGAGATCACAGAAGCATGTCCCTGCGTCCAGCTTTTCACGCTGGTCACAGGTGGAACTTGGGTTGTTGGGTTTGTATGGAAAGCACTTTGCCTGCTGAGCCGCTCACCTCTTGCTCAGTGGTTCTCAACCTGTGGGGTGCCACCCCTTTGGGGTTGAACTACCCTTTCACAGGGGTCATCTAAGACCATCAGAAAACACAGATATTTACTTTACTATTCATAACAGCAGCAAAATTACAGTTATGAAGCAGCAATGAAAATAATTTTATGGCTGGGTGGGGGGGTGTCACCACAACAC
Source organism: Arvicanthis niloticus (assembly GCF_011762505.2). NCBI lineage: Eukaryota > Metazoa > Chordata > Mammalia > Rodentia > Muridae > Arvicanthis > Arvicanthis niloticus. The sequence goes on along the minus strand of NC_047658.1, from coordinate 68,182,499 downwards.
GAGGAACTGTATTAAAAGGTCGCAGCATAGGAAGGTTGAGAGCCACTGCTCTAGCTGACTCTATATCCTATTGACTACACAAATGATATTAACCATCACAGCTGGATTTAAGATTCTTGTCCCAGCTGGGTGGTGGTACATACCTTCGATCTCAGCACTTGGAAACAGAGGCAGCTGGATCTCTGTGAGTTCAAGGCCAACCTGGTTTATAAATCAAATTCCAAGCTACAGAAAAACCATATCTTGAAAAACCAAAGATTAAAAGAAAAAGATTCATTAAAAAAATATTTATTTGAATATACTGTAGCTGTCTTCAGACACATCAGAAGGTGTCAGATCCCATTACAAATGATTGTGAGCCACCATGTAGTTACTGGGAATTGAACTCAGGACCTCTGGAAGAGTAGTCAATGTTCTTAACCACTGAGCCATCTCTCCATCCCCTAAAACATGATACTTGTCCCAGGGCACATTACTCTCCTGTCTGAAGTACCTACAGAATGCGCCCCATTGCCTCCTGGGTGTGAACACTGGGTCTGCTGTGAGAGTCTTGGACAAGTCCTTTTGGATTCCTGAGCCCTAGTTGCCTTAGCCCCGTAGTTCCTAGGATGAAACCTAGCCTTAAACTTATAGTGAGAATCCAAGGAAGGCATGCCTGCAGAGTGGCTCAGCTCAGCACCCTGACATCAAAAGTACAGAAATGTTAGCTTTGATGGCTGTACACTCAGCAGAGTTTTTCTTGATGGAGGAACATTCCTATGCCCATTGTCTAGAATAGGAAAACTGAGGACTGAGGGTCATATTCCTAGGGAAAGAGCTGATTCACACCAACTACAGGATTTTGAATGCTCAGAATTTAAAGCCTGGCTTTGATTTCAGGCCCTTTCTGATTGAATTTTAAAGAACTCTTTGGGGCCTCTGTCCTTTTGGCAAAGCCCAGATGATGTCTGGATCCACCCACACAGCTGCAAGTGAACAGCCTGGCTTAAAGGAGACAAGACACAACCCTGGTCCCCAATGCTGGATATTCCGGAAGCCACGCCCTGTCCCTAGCCCCTCTAGAAGCTTTGGCAGCCTTATCTACAAGGGGAGGGAAGGGGACTGTCAGATGAGAAAAAGCAAATGAGGGAAAATGGAGATGCCGTATGGGACCCCGGCACGTGAGCTTGTATACGGCTGTCCTCAAGCACCGACTTCCAACCTGAACTCCGTCCTCTCTCCAGAACTCTGGGGGACCATGAATAAACCTCTCTGGCCTCAGTTTCCCTGTCTCTGGGATAGGCCTTAGATGAGAGACCTGTGACCTCCCTACCCCATACCCACCTGGAGAGTCCAAGAGTCTGTGGTATTTCATTTATCACCCTTGTGGTTCGTAGGTACCAAGGCCGGCAGGCTGATTACTCAACAAGCTTATTACGCTCCTTGGTGACTAATAGATTCTTCTTCTGTTTGTGTTTCAAAGCCATAGCAATAGCATTGGCTCTCAGTAACGGCATTGAAATCACCATTATTTAGCCTGACCCTACCTACAATGATAAACAGGCCCGCCAAATCATAGCTCCTCAGAAAAGGGGGGGAGGGAAGGGTGTCCACTTCTCTTCTCTGGACCACTGGCTTGTGTACTGAAGCTGGTGTGTTGGGGGAGGGCTGGTCTGATGAAGTGCTGAGACTAGGATTAGATCACTTATTCAGTCCTTTCCAGCTCCGACCTACACGTTGAGACTCCTGAGAGGGAGGGTTGAATAGATACCATCTTGACTTTGAAAGTTCAAGAGTGTAGGGTTAAGTGCTCGCCTAGGAGTCAGACAGCCTGGCTGTGGGTCCTGGCTCTATCTGATGGTTAGGTGACCTTGGGCAAGTCATATCTTCTTGGGGAGCTTGTACTGTCTGAAAGGAGACAGAAATAAGATGACCTCAGGCTGAACATGGTGCACGCCTGCAATCCCAGCAATAGTGAAGCTGGGGAAGGGAGATGAGCATTTGAGGCCAGCCCTGAGGAAGTATTCCTGAGGAGAAGCACTCAGCACACAGTAGGCCCAGCACACAGCAGGCACTCAGAAGCTACAGCTGTGCCATGAACTGGACGCTCAGCAGGATGCAGAGGCTCAGGACTGACATCAAAAGAGACTTGATACTGTTGTTCTTCCTATGGGGTTGCCATCCCCTTCAGCTCCTTCAGCATTCCCCTAACTCTTCCATAGGAGTCTCCAGGCTCAGTCCAATGGTTGGCTGTGAGTATCTGTATCTGTCTTACTCAGGTGCTGGCAGAGCCTCTCAGAGGACAGCCATACCAGGCTCCTGTCTGCAAGCACATCTTGGCGTCAGCAATAGTGTCAGGGTTTGGACTGCGGATGGAATGGATCCCAGGGTGGAGCAGTCTCTGGATGGCCTTTCCTTCAGCCTCTGCTCCATTTTGTCACTGCATTTCCAGTCCCGTAGGAAGAACAACAGTATCAATTAACAGGACCCCTCAGAGCTCCCAGCAACCAACCAAAGAATATACATGGGCCAGTCCATGGCTCCTGCTACATATGTAGCAGAGGACTGCCTTATCTGGCATTAGTGGGAGGGGAGGTACTTGGTCCTGTGGAGGCTCGATGCCCCAGAGAAGGAGGATGCTAAAGGTGGGAGGTGGGAGTGGGTGGGTGGGTGGGTGGGGGAGCACCCTCTTAGAGGCAACGTGGAGGGGTATGGGGTGAGAGGTTCATGGGGAGGAGACTGGGAAAGGGAAAAACGTTTGAAATGTAAACAAATAAAGTGATTAATTAGAGAGAGAGAGAGAGAGAGAGAGAGAGAGAGAGAGAGAGAGAGACTTGACACACAGGGAACAAGCCAAAGCTGGTCACTGTTAAAACCTCTTTTTCTCTGTTTATTGGTCAAAGCCCCAAAGAACAAAACATCCCAGAAAGACAGCATTCCTGGGGGACCCCAACAGCTGTATGTTATACAGAACTGCTAGTTGCTAGAGTCTTCAGGAGCAAGGACTACTTTCCATAGCTCTTTTCCCAGGTCTTGTGAATTCAAAGCTTCCCGGCTTGTCTTGGAGCCTTCCTGTCATAAGCAATGTGTCCCAGTCCTCTCACCAGCCACAGGTTCATTTCCTTCCATCTGCATAAGCCTGCGGCCCCACGCCCCACCATTACATAGAGATGATAGAGGATGATAACATTGCCTGCTTCCATTCACAGTGACAAAAGCCAGGGCAGCCAGTGAGCTAGTAAATATTTAACAGTCGCCTCCCCGAAGGAAAAGGGAAACTTGATTTATATCATTTGCCAATTTCCATGGTGTAAATACTTCCTTCCTGACTGATTCCAACCTCCTGATCTAACAACAGGGAGCAGAGTTAGGAAGGCACATGGACACGCTCACTCTGTGTTTGTTCACGTGACCTGCTTGGCTCCAGCACAGCAGTCACAGAGTGAAGCTGAGGTAAAGTGAATGGGAAAGAACTGCTAACACACACATACTCACTGCTCGCTCATCACTCTGGGGCTGGCAGCCATGAGGATGGACCAGATGGGTGTATATGTAAGCTCACTGTGGTGGCAATTTGTGTACACACAGACTCAGGGCCAGACACCACTGGACACACCACCGGAAGCACTTCTGTCCATACCATGACTACTGTGAAATGGCAAACCAGTCTCAGAAATGAACACAGGAAAAATCTGCACCCTGGTTAAAAGGTATTCCTCAAGGCATTCAGGTGTATTATAATCCATCAAAAAAAAAAAAAAAAAAAAAAAAAAAAGTGCTTATATGTAAAAGAGTTAAGTTCAAGTTATACTATAGGTAGTATCTTTTCAATCACCCATGCATGCTAAAAGACTGTCAAGTGCCCCCTTTTACAAAATGTCAGTAGAAACTTCCACTCATTGTAATCCCCAAAACTCAATCCCACAAATTTCTGATAGAAAAAAATCTCCATGTCTGTCCCTCAGTTTAGTTCTTGGCACCTGTTAAGGTCTAAATGTGTATTCGTCCGTCCTGCCAACCATTCTCTGAGAGCCTACCATGCTGGGGCCTTTACTTCACACATGCGTCCCTTCCAAAGTCTGACGTAAGTTTACCATCAATCTACTCCAGGTCCCCCCACCATCTACCCACCATCAATTCATCTGTCCGTCCATCCATCCATCCATGTCTGTCCATTGTCCATCCATCTGTCCATCTATCATCTATCTACTCATCCATACAGCCACCATTCATACACTTTCCATTCATCAACTACCTACCTGCCCCTTCATCTACTATCCAAAATCCATCATTCATCTATAAGTCCATTGATCCATTCACCCATTCATCTATCATCTATCTGTCCATCCATTTCCTCTCCATCCACCTATCCATCCATCTATCCACCTGCCTACCTGTCCATCCATCTCCTCTATTCCAGGCCAACTACTGGCACCTCGGGACTCATGATGCTGTCAGTCTGATTCCAGTCCTCAGGAAGCTCTCAGATAAAGAGGACTCATATATCTGAGTATACGTCACAGAGCAGGCCAGTGTGGAGTGCCAAGCGTGACAATGAAGCAGGTGTCTTTGGCCAGTAAAAAAGATGAAGGGTCCCGGTGTTGGTCTTGAACACTTGAATTTGATTACTACCTGAATCAGCACTTGCTGTATAACCTCAGGAGTATGGTGTCAGTCTCTGAGCTTTACTTTTCTCAGTTATAACACAAGGAAGTATAACAGCCTGACCTCACAGAGCTGCTGTACTCAGACATTAAATTAAAACTGATGACCACACGCGCCCAGGCAGGGATCTGAGTCCAGGCAGCCGTCCCTAGCTCCTGGTGGTCTCTGTAGCCAGCTTCTGACCCTGAGGGTGGAGAGGCTTCTGTATTCATGGTAGAAATTTTTCCACAGATAGATTGATTCAGAGACGGCCCAGGGTTTCCTAGACCAAAACTTAAAGTTTTGAACTTTCCCTGACGACCCAGAGCTCTCACTGTGCTCTTGTTAACTGGAGTGACTTGACCTGGCCAGGCTTAGATGGCTTAGTAAAACGGGTCACTAAACATGCTCTGGGCTAGGCTTCCATGTCAGGTGAAGCTAGGCTATCTAAAGATGAGTACAGACCTGACTAGCGTAGCTGCAGTGTGGCAGCGAAGGCAAGCCTGCCCCTGTCCCTCGCCATCCTTGGTTAATCACATCACTCACCATTGGCGTCCACATGACTAGCTAATGGTCCCCTGCGCCCTCTGGTACCTCCCTTCTAGGCCCATGGCAGACCTATCACTCCCTCAGGGGACGCTCCTGAGGCAGGCTTCAGAGCTCTTGGCTGCATTGCGCCCCCTTGGGGAGGAGGAAATCACCCTACTTCCCTGTCTTCCCTCAGTTCCAATATGATCAGAGCCCCATGGCCTACAAAACAGCAAACAGCTGCTGTGACCACGGGCTGCCCAGACCCCAGGGGCCAGAGGGAAGCGAGCCAAGGGGAACTTGGAGAAAGAGCTCTTAATAACATACCTTCCCCGAGCTGCTTCCAAAGAAACTTCTCCTCACAAATCATTCCATAAACACTTAGCAGGCTCTCAGGAAAGCGCGCGCAGCTCTCACCCGGCTATTAGGGGGCTCCTCACAAGTAAATTGAGACCAGGCAGCAGAGGCCCGTGCCAAATCCCCCTTCCTGCCCTCTTCCCATGCGGCCTCTTCCTCCCCCACCCTGAACCCTTCAGCTCCAAGGGCCAGGGTCCAGAGTCTCCCACTGTACCTTGGGCCTCTCCTCAGCCTGTCGAGCAGAGGGCAACCTTCTGTTTCCTTGGAAACCAGTCCAAACCCCTGTATCCCAGCTGTTAGATTTTCAGAGGGTTCTCCTGCTTGTACATAGGCCTAAATTCTACAGACTTCTGAGGACCACAGCACCAAGCCAGTAATCAATAGACTGAGTGACCCACATCGCTGTCCTGTCCCCACTGCCCCTCCGCTAAGGCTGCTGGTGCCTCTCAGGCTGGGGCTGCTCAGTGGGGAAATAGCTCTAGGTTCATCCAAGTCACGCTGGAAAATCCCTCCCATCCAGCAGGCCCCCTCCAGGGAGATCGTTGAGCAACTCGTTGGGCTGGCTGATATCCAACCCTTGGCTAATATCCAGCCAGGACTGGGGAATGACCGGATTGTTCAGAAGTTGACTCGTTTGCTCAGAGGTTCACAGCTTGTTGTGGGGAATGGCCTTTATACAATGTCTGAGAACAATGGAGTGGGCTGGTACCCCCAGGAAGTTCATAATTAGCTTTGGGAGACACTTCAAGAATGACTTCTCCCTTTTCTTCTCTAGGCCAGTATCATTTTGAAAGTCAGAAATCTCTGGTGCAAACAGAGATCCTGGTTGAAGTAAATAAAGCATTTGGATGAAAAGAAACGTGTGGATTCATGGAGCTTGAAATTAGTAGATGGGCCTTGGCTGTGGATCTTGGGTCAAATCCCAGCTTAGCACTTACTGGAAGGTTGGTCCTGAGCAGACCTGAGCTCCTCAGCTGGGCCATGGGGACAGGCCTGCCTGTCTCACAGAGCTACAGAACAGCAGCTCTTTTTGCCCCACCAGCTTGACACACACCCAGGGGAGGCCTCCCAAAGGCCCCCACACATCACGCTATGAGCTGCCATCTGCTCCATGAGAAGTGAGCAGAGGAAGGGGACAGACAGACAAAGAATGACTTACTCTTTTGGTAAGAGTCCCAATGTCCCAGAAGTCAAAGGATGGACTACTTCCTTCAGAGAGACAGAGCTCAGGCTGTAGGCTTGAAGCTGCCAGGAAACAGAAATGTAGGTCCAAAAGGCCTCAGTGAGAACCAGCCTTCTGGTATGTTGGCTCCAGAGGAAGAAAGAATGGATGGGAGGAGGGAGGAGGGAGGAGGGAAGAGGGAGGAGGGAGGAGGCCTCAGTGAGAACCAGCCTTCTGGTATGTTGGCTCCAGAGGAAGAAAGAATGGATGGGAGGAGGGAGGAGGGAGGAGGGAGGAGGGAGGAGGGAGGAGGGAGGAGGCCTCAGTGAGAACCAGCCTTCTGGTATGTTGGCTCCAGAGGAAGAAAGAATGGATGGGAGGAGGGAGGAGGGAGGAGGGAGGAGGGAGGAGGGAGGAGGGAGGAGGGAGGAGGGAGGAGGGAGGAGGGAGGAGGGAGGAGGGAGGAGGGAGGAGGGAGGAGGGAGGAGAAAGCTTTGCTCCTGTCATTGCAACCCAACCTCAGCTCCAGCATCCTGACAGTACTCTAAGGCTCAGACAGGTACTGGACATTGCCCCATGACATACATCATGGGAACTGAAGAGTCCCATGTAAGCCCAGGACCCTAGCCCATCTGTGCATATGTCTGACTTCAAGATAAGATACTAACAGACCTCTTCTCTGGGTCTGAGACAGACAAAGCATCATTCCAGGATGCCAAGCACTGTGTGCACCACTCCTCAGAGTGGCAGGAGTACTCAGGACAGACCAACCTACAGCCTCATTCAAAGATTTTATCTTCTCAGAGTGCAAGGCCTGGAGTGCTCATGGCTACGTAAGGACTTAGCATAGTCCTCTCCAGATACCTCTATGTCATTCGTTCTTGTCAGCCAGGGGACTTTTTTTTTTTCAGTACAAACTATTCAACATGGCACATAATGCCTCTCCAACCATAAATATGTCCACACTTTGCATTGTTGAGTAGGCCAAACCTCCATTCCCACCTCTTGGCTTCTTTTCACACTGTTCCTTCTGCTAACAAGCTCTTCTGCCTTCTTCCACTAGAGCACCCTTCATGCCTGCATCCCATTTCTTCTCAGAGCTGTTTCTGAATACTTATCTTCCCAGAAGGCCACTCAAGAAGAAAGAGAAACCACACTGTTCTGGCCAGAGCACTAGTGAGCATGTGACCAAGAACCAATGGCATCTCCTCTCCCTGGCTCAGTGTGTCTTACCTGTAAACCAGTGCTAAGGTTCCTCATCTCCTGCACTTTGGCTGATGATTAAGTGCAGGGGACAGAGGGGGGCGGGGACTATAAAAGGTCTCTACAGATTTCAGACTCTTTCCAAACATTATTTGTGGCCAGTGATCCCATTGTGATAGATGGTTACATGATAGAAAGAGCCTTTCTCAATAGTCTTTATGGATACTCAAATATTTAATCTCACTGCTTCTGGTGTGTCACATGTTCTTTCCTGAACAAGTCCCCATGGCCAGGAATATATGGTGCTGATAGCCAGGCTCAGGTCTCACTGCTGGCTGGCTGTGGCCCTGAGGTTCAGAGACCACGCTACATGAAATAAGTGAACCAGTGTGTGGGGATGAGCAGAGCAAGATCAGAGTGTAGCCCTTCGCTGGGCTAACAGTCAAACACACAGACTTTCATGTACATGCAAAATAATGCCTTCCTGTCTCTTCTCCTCCCCCAAACAAACAAACAAAACTGGTGATTACCTAGATATGAATATCTGGATAATTTATATTCTCGTCCTTCAAAGTTAGTTGTAGTCTTTAGTTTCTGTCTACAGTGAACCATGATTCCACACTGACAGAAAGAGAATTGAGTCACTGTAACCACTGAAACTTGAAGGAACCAGGAAAGGAAGACAACACCCGCACTATACCAGCACATAATGTTAACCAGCTCCTCTGATGAGCAGGGATCAGACTCTCCCAGCCCTGGTCAAGGAAGGAATTATTTGGATGGCATGACAGGCTTTAAAGATGCCCACATGCAAATCCCTAGACTACATTAGAGTAAAAGACAAATTCAGATCACAGGTGGAGCAAGGCTTCAGTCTCTCTCCATTCTCAGTTACTATCATGAAATACCTGTGGCTGGGTAGCCACGCAAGAGAAGAGATCTCTTTAGCTCACAGTTTTGAAGGGCGATATCCAAACGTCCCTCTGGATGCATCATCTCCTTCTGGTGGATGATGCCATGCTGTGGGACACTTGTGGAAAGGCATGATCACTGGCCAGACAGGAAGCCAGAAAGAAGAAAGCCAGTAATAACTTTGTGATGGCCAGTCTTCACTGTGAGCTAGACTGAATACAAAGCCATTGTGAAAATACACCTTGGGTACATCTGTTATGTGTTTCCAGAAAGGTTTAACTGAGGATGGAAAACACACCTTGAATAGGGGTGGCTCCGTCCAATGGGCTGGAGAGTTGGACTGGGTGTTGGCATTTTGTCTAGGCTCCGCCCCACAGTTACCTGGCAACAGCCAGGTATGCCTGACTCACTATAAAAGAGCCTGCTTGCCCCCTCCTCTCCCTCTTGCTCTCTTGCTCTTGCTCTGTCCCCTTGCTCCTGCTCCCCTCTCTCTCCGTTCTTTTTTCCCCTCTCCCCATTCCCTCCCCAATCTCTCTCCACATGCTCATGGCCAGCCTCTACTTCTCTTCTCTTCTCTCTCTCTCTCTCTCTCTCTCTCTCTCTCTCTCTCTCTCTTCCTTTCTCTGTCTCTCTCTGTCTCTACCCCCTCAACTCCCCTCCCCATGCCCTGAATAAACTCTATTCTATACTATACTGTCCTGTGGCTGGCCCTTCAGGAGGAAGGGATGCCTCAGCATGGGCCCACAGAGGCACCCCCTTCTCCCACAACTGACTGCACCTCCACCAAACATATCCCTTCTCTCTATCTATCTATCTTTTTATAAAACACAACATTGGGTAAAAATGATAAAATGAGCTAAGCACAATCACTCATGGTTCTTTCTCGGCTCCTGAGTGCAGGCACAATGTGTCTCATACTTCTGCTGCTATGCCTTCTCCGTTAGGATGGACTGTACCTCCAAACCATGAGCCAAACAAACCACTTTAGTCAAGTATTTTGTCATAGTATCTAACAGAAACCTCTTATAGGCTCTATATCTTAGAGGTTTCTCTGGAGCAGTAACTACTTTGTGGGTTCTTATTTCTTCTGTACATCCCTACCCTTTCTCTACCCCTTCAATCCCCTAACACTGCATAGGAGAGAGGAAAGGGTAGTGGGAGTGGAGGGGAGGAAGAGGGTGACATTATTATTAGACTACTTCCTGCTGATTAGGGGCATCGAGTTCCTTGGGGCAAGTTTGATCTTTGCTGTCAGGATATCTGATTTCTTCTTTTTCTTTCTTCTTTGAGCATGACTACTTAACAAACTGCAGTCAAAAGCAATCAACCAACGACCCATCACCATCACCACCATCACCACCACCACCACCACCACCACCACCACCCCAATGACCCACCCTCGCAGGGACTTAGCATTTAAATACCCTCTCAAAAGTCCCCAGAATTCCAAACATCACACAATTGCAGAAACAATCTGCAGCTGGCAAAATCATGCACGTGCTAGAGCACAGGGCAAATCATAGTCAGCTGCTGTGGACAGTCTGAAGCAGCCTTACACATGGGATTAAAATGAAAACATAGTCCTGTAATACTTCTGTGTTTTTCAAAGAAACCAAAATTCTCACTACATTTACTTTTTTACTTTATATTTGTTAATTATTTGTAAGTGCACCTGCATATGTGTGCATACAGATGCACATGTCACAATGCATGTGTGGAAGTCGGATGATAGCCTATGGTAGTCTGTTCTCTCTCTCTACAATATGGGACCCACTGAGCCATCTAAACAGCCCTCAAACTCTTTTAACATGGTGAAATCTGGTACCAGGTTCCTATAGATAAACTTTCGGGGGTTCATGTCTAGAAGGTGCTGGAGAAATGGCTCAGATGGCAAAGGCCTCCCACACAAGCAGAGGAACCAAGCTTGAATCCCAGCACCCATATAAAAGCAAAGCATTCTGATTCAGATCTGTAACCTCAGGGCAGACAGAGACAGCTGAATTCTTGGAACTCACTGGCCAGCCCCCCTAGCCTAATCAGTGAGCTCCAATGGTCAATGTCTCAAAATTAAAATTAAAATTAAATAAAGATAAAGAAAGGCATTCTGTGTTATCCAGTAACCTCCACACCCACAAACTCACATACAAAGAATCCAGTAGCTGCCAATTTGCCCAAAGTCAACCAACTAGAGGAAGAGGAGGCCAAGACGCCAACCTTCACCTGCCTGTCTCCAGGCAGTGTTTTATTCTCAGGGCATATACTTGCCCAGCAGGGGGCACTCGTGCCCACACACCAACGAGGCTGCAGGCTTCCTGGTGGGACAGCTCAGAGGACAGCAGCTGGAATGTGGGGCCCTAGATGTGCTGGGCCTTCCCTGGACGAGGTCTTCCTCTTCCTCTCAAGACCTAGACTTCTCTCCTTCCATTTCTAGCTGGCTCAAGGCTGACGGCTCTCAGCTGCATCAGTCTGCACTGGTGGAGGGACCGAGGAACTTGGTCTCAGGATTTATTCTCCTCTCTGTTGTCACCTCTACTCTCATCTGATCTGAGGGTGTCCCCGGAGTGTTCCAGGGCCTCCAATTCCTTCCTGACAGATGTGAAATGGGTCAGGGGCCATCGGAGAGGTAAAGGGAACTTGTGCAGTTTGGGGCGGAGTACGTTCAGTAGACGTGGGGTTCTGAGTGTGCACCCCAGGGGCTATCCCAGCTAGCTGACAGGCAAAAACAGCTGCCTCCCTCTTTCCCAGTGTACGCAGCCCACTCAGAGGTCGAGGCCACACCGCTGGCTGAATGGGAACCCAAGGATCCCAGACCACAACATTTAAACACAGAGCCTAGGATGCCCCCAGGGAAACATCCTGTCTGATCTCTTCATTGGTCCAAAGAAGGGAGTTGGCTTTTCTTGGGCCACAGAGTCAAGCCAGGAATACTGCCTGATTACGCCTTAGTTTTCTGGGGGTAAAATACAGGCTTGTGGAGAAACAAGAATGAGTGGAACTTGCTAAGCAAACTTGAGTGGGAACTAACAGCCCTCGTGGATCAGGCACACTATGTGCAGGACACGGGACCCACTATGTGACAGGCCTCATGAAGAAACTGAATTCCCACAAGGGAACTTTTAGAGAGATGTACGTAGCTGTATATATATTAGTACTTGAGCTGCGCGTGTGAGATTGGCGGACTTTACTCTGCCGGTTTTATACCTTAATTTGTTTAAATACTGGGAAACAGAGGCCCAGAGAAGTTAATGGAGTCGCTCAATAGCACCCAGCTGAGGAATAGCTAAGCTCAGCCTTTAACTATCTGGCTGCAAAGTCCTCGGCCACACCTCTCCACACAAGGCTGTTGCACGGCAGCATCCCAGCGACTTTGCCACATACACCGTTAATTTCCTGCACCCAGGCCCACGGGTGTGAGTGGCTGAGAGGTCTAGGAGGTTCCAAAGGGAGGCTAAAAGGGTCTAGATGCAGGACATTCCGGGCCTTCCAGCCCATTCTTGTGTAGTATACAACCTGAAGACCTATAGGCATTCCCACACTCCAGGGCTGTAGGGCAAATAAAACCCAACCTCTGTTTCCAGAGCTGTGCCTTCTCTACCCTCCCTGCAGCCCCCAGCCTCTCTACCCTGCAGTTTTATAGGCTGGGCAGACAGGGCCTCAGGGGCCACCTGCCTGGGTCTGTCTGAGCTCCCTGTGTGGGATGTGTACAGAGCCAGCTTTCGAGTGGGGGCAATGGTCCTTGAAAAACCCGAAAGCATTCCTTGTCAATGTGACGTGACGGCAAGGATCAGTGGGAAAGGGTGGGAAGGAGGACTGGGTCATGGGAGAGAGCAGAGTCTAGCAGAAGCCCCTCCCATTGCCCAGCACCTAGTTGGGTAAAGCCTATCTGCACAGCACCTGCACAGTAGCCTGGACCTACTGAAGGTCAGGTGAAGCCGGGGAGTATCAGAAAGCCCTAGTAACTTGCCCAGGGCACACAGCCACATCGAAGGTCTGCTGAGCCAGCCTGTGACTCCATCTGAGGCCTCCTTCACCATCCTGCCCAGCCCTTTCTGGCTCATACTGGGGCATGGGAGGTTGGGGGGCGGGGCAGACTCAGAGAAGCAGGCAGCCCATCTGCCAAGTGCACGAGGCATTGGGATGTTGGGGCGGGGGGTGACTGAGATGTCTTCTGCTGGGAGGGGTCATGGTCTGCAGACACTATAGCCTACTGGCTCTGTGAACAGGATGAAGTGAGGAGACTCACCTGGGCCAGACAGGCCTGAGTTGAGGCCCATGCCCTGGATGCAAGGGGATCTCAGCAGAGCTAGAGAGACAGCAAAGGGCTGGATTCTCCTGCCTTCCACTGCTGATGAAATTGGAGTGTTGTAAAATGCAGTTCTCTGAGCAAAACAGCTGACGTCTTCATCTGATCAGCTGTGCCTGCTTGCAATCGGCCACGAGGGGCCAACTTGGTGACTGTTGACATTCCCTAAGAGGGGGGTAGAGAGTCACTGGGTCTTTGCCTGACAATCCAGCCTCTCCTCTCAGCCACTTATATGCCCTTCTGCCCTAATTGCACATAGCCTCAGGGTCTTGAGAGGGGCAAGAATACACAGGCTGGGGTATCTGATGGAGAGCGTGCCATCTGTGGAGCTTTAGAGGACCCATCATCCATGCTGGGTGTGGATGTTCCAGGGTGGCTGCTTTGGGGTCACCAATGCTTTACAAGTAAGCCCAATAAACATTTCGGGTTGGGCGAGCTTTAGTAACATCGTATGGTTGTTCATCTGGTTGTTGGGAACTTATAAGGAAGAAGCAGATATAGCTGCCATCTCCCCAAGGAAGAATTCTTGAGCCAGGGGCACATAGTCTGTCTAAACCTCCTTTGTGGCTGGAGAGGACTGAGAGACTCCCATGTCAAGGAGCACCTTCCCCAGGCCATTTGCAAATCAGAGAGCAATCAAGAGGGGAGATAAACATGGCAACTCTGGAGTCACCTTCCTGGGTTCGAATCTCAGCTACATAAGCACGGCCATGGACACAAGCCCACATTACAGACGTGGACCAAATGATCACTGCAGAGAGTGGGTATGATGCTCCAGTGTGAGCATGTCAGGGCCAGGCTCGGACAACGACTAATTATCTTCCCATAGAGCTTAGTGCTTAGAGAAGGACACCTGCCTGAAACTGCTCCAATAGCCCCGCCCAGCCCTGGCCTCAGTCTTCCATCAGAAGTGAGTGGGTCAGTGCTCGAATTCTCCGAGTCCCTTCGGAGTGCCACACCGTGCCCTATACAGGCCCCTCAGGCAGTCAGAGGACAATGATTCGGTGCCTAGCTTCTTAAAACCTCTTTGACAATCAGAACCAATGTCATTTTTTTCCTCTTTGGTGTGCATTGGTAAGCATTGAGGTGGGGTTTAGGATCAGATACACTTTCCTAACTCACTTTTGCCACTGAATGCCATCTCTATGGTTCCATTTTAGTATGTGTAAAGTGGGGCTCGCTGTCCTCCCTCACAGGGAGACATTCATGGGCAGGCTTCCTCACCAGAGTTGGAGCTCAGAAGTTGGAATGCCTCTGCTTCTTGGTGATTCAGTCAACTACCGTAATGCTAGCCCAGGTAGAATAGGTCCTGATGTGGCCAGGAACCTTCCGAGACCAGCTTCAGTCTTGCTCTCCATGAGCACCAGGGTACCAGAGAAACCAGTGCTGGGGTCAAAACTGTGGCCATAAGTGATGGCTTCATGCTGGCAATGGAAGTGGTGACCTTTTTCTCGGACAGTGCCACTGGGGTAGTACACATAGGGGAATCTCCATGCTGTTCTGTGCAAGTCTGTGTATGCGCTAAATGACCCACAGTTAAAGGTTTGCAGTGCTTTGATGAATCACAGTCATCTCAAATACAACCAGCAGCTTGCAGCCGGTAGCCGGACTTAAAGAACGCTTCAGCTCGTCCAACTCTGCCCACCACAATCTCCAGTTGTTCAAAGGTGCCCAGAGCTGGCCTCACTCCCTGGCACACCCCTCCATGCTCCTGGCCCCCATGCCTCTAGTGATGCAACATCAAGATGATAGGACCCTCCTCTGTGGCCTCCCCTTCTGGCTCCCAGCGCTCTCCTTTCTGTTCGTATCCTGAGTGGCCTGTGGGTGGGCTGAACCACAGGTGGCAAATATTTGCTGACTGAGGGAATGTATTGTCACCGAAGACACTTGGCAGGTGTTTGTGCATGCACCCTCAAGAGGTGAAACAGGGGGCAGGACCGAGGAAGGAATAGCCCGAAGCCCTGCACCTGTGGGGGAGCCTAGGCACTGGGCTCCCATCTCCAGCTCCAAGTGGGGTCATATTCAAAGGCTGAAGAAGTCCAGGGACAGATTAGACACTTGAATATCAGATGTGAGACATGAAGACATCATCAGAGACTAGATGACATCTCCATAGGTATTGGGGAGGCAGGTAGGAATGCGGGCCAGGTATGCCTAGCAGTGTGGGGGACCGTGCTTCTAGGAAAGACTTAGAGGCCAAAGGAAGGCTGAGCATGCCTGGTTGGAGACTGCATAGCAGCACACTAAAATCAAGTTGAGGAGAGGGTAGGTGTGCAGTGCTACCCCTAGAGCGCCCTCTAGAGTCACACTGACACACACCTCCCTTCTGGCTTCTCACCCACTCTATTGTCATTGACATAAATACCAATCACTGGGAGGTACTGGGGGACCTTGACTGCAGGTCTTCATAGGAGGGAGGCACTGTCTCTAAGAATCTAAGGCAAGCATGGAGCTCCCAAATGCTTCTGAGTGAGACTGTTCCCAAACACCACAGGAGCAAACATGTCCCCAATTAAGCTGGCCCATGCCTGTAACTCCGGCACTCAGAAGGCTGAAGTGAGGAAGATTTCCAGGTTAGCCTATGTACATAGACCCTGTCTTGGGGGAGGGGGGAGGAGAAAAAGAATGGTGACCTCATAACCTCAGAGCATCTTATTAAGTGCTTGCTGAAAGTCACACCAGGTACTGCTTTGTGAAGAAAGTCATTCCTTCACATGAAACCATGTTCCCATAGTGCTCCCACAGTGCTCCACAAGAGGTACAGATATAATGCTCCCCCAGAAATGGGGAAGTAGTGCTCTCATGATGCTGCCCCAGAGATGTGGTTACGGTGCTCCACAAGATACACTGATGAGATGTCCCTATGATACTCTGATGCAGACATGGATGTGGTGCTCTCACCGTGCTCCCACAGTGCTCCTCAGGAGACACAGATACTAAGACCTCCTGCTGCGAGGCCAGTGTGTACCACAGGATACCTTGGCCAGCCAGCCCAGCTTCAGGGCATTTTTCTTACTGCAGCTTGTCATCCAGACTGCTTGGTGGCCTCTTGCTCTGTGGCTCTTAGGGCCTGTAGCTGGAGGAATGCCTGTGGGTCCTGGGAACTGAGACTGTGTGTACACTGCCTCTGGATTCCCACTCAGGGCCGAGAGAAGTTGGGGAGAGACATGGGCCAGGATGAGGGTAATGCCAATGCTGGACAGTCATGGTCTCCAGCTTCTCGTCATGCATGCCTGCACAGCCAGAGATGGAAATGGGGAAAGTCCAGGGTGTGCTGGTGGGGGGATACACATTGGTTCACCGCCCTTCATACTGCTCTGGAACTCAGAAAATTTATTGAGAAAACCTGGCCATGGTTGGTCTCAGCTAATTGTGTCCCCAACCTCACCTTGGTTAAAACTCTTGGATGGCAATAGAGGCCCCTGTGAGTTAAAGGGGCTTTGTTGTGCTGGATTGAGAGGGTCTTACTGGCTCCCTTCTGACCTGGAAATCTCTGGGCATTAGGAGTCTCTGATTCTGGTGGCAACCTAGGAAAAGGTGGTCCTTGCTCAGATTGCTTAGCCCAGCCCTACCCCATGCCCACACTGGCCTGTCTCTCATCTGACCTAAGCCTCAACCTTCCAGGCTCCCCTCCTGCATGTCCCCAGCTCCTCAGTTCACCCTCATGAGCAGGAGGGCTCCTTCCCAGCAGCCCTTCAGGGAAGGCTCCATGCAGAGGAGGCATTAGGATATGTCTTGGATACTGAAGAACATGGCCCACTTCCATGCCAGGGTGTACGGATCAAGGGCAGATGGGGCAGGGCTGAGAATCAGAGCTGGGCTGGCACCTGAATGCCAAGTGAGGCTGTGAACTTGAAGGGTTTCCTGTTCTAGAACAGAAGACATAGGAAGTCAGAGACCAATACAAACACTGGGGGTGCCTGGGAGATGGAGTCAGGTATGGAGGGGAGAGTCCCAGAGCCTTAAGAGAAGTGTCAGGGTGATGGTCTGGGGAGTGGGTGCCCACTTTCTGCATGGAGACTTGTTATGTCCAGATTTTCCTACTATGAGATAAAGAGAGAGCAGTGTTGTCAGATGAGGCTTCTGGCATGGATGAGACTTTCCTAAGAGGATCTGGACCCACTGGCAAGCCCAGTCCACCTGGGTGACATCTCAGGTGCCAGCAGTCATGACCATCCAAGATGAGCTTAGCCAGACACCAGCAGGAAGCTCTCCCTCTCACTAACAGCCCTGTCCACCTGGCTAAGGCTAGCACACAGCACCTACCCAGTGTCTTCCTTGTAATATCTGACAAATACTGGCCCCTCTTCTCGGGATTCCCTTACCCGGAACCTTGTCCCTGGGACTCACAAGTATAAGAATCAGATGAAGGTATTTCTTCTGAGAAGCCTTCTCTGGGCCTCTCACACTGGGTTCCTATGGTTCAGGGCTTCTCACTCTGACCACAATGCACTGGTGATGCCTTGTCTGTGCCTTTGGCCTTGTGAGCTGTGGAAACTGAAGTCTGAGACCCCTAAATGTGGCTCTTCATAAATGTGGTAAAGGTGGATAGAAAGAAAGATGAAGGAAAGAAAGAAAGAAAGAAAGAAAGAAAGAAAGAAAGAAAGAAAGAAAGACACGATGGATGGGTGAGCAGATAGACAAATAGATGATAGGTAGGTGGGTGGGTGGGTAGATAGCTGTGTGGATAGATACATGATTGGTGAGTGGATAGATGGGTGTGGTGTATGAGCAGATGGATGGATAGGAGGAGGAGACATGGTGGGTGGGTGAGTAGACTGGATGGATGGATGGATGGATGGATGGATGGATGGATGGATGTGGGGCTGTTGCTTGCGCATGGGCGTGAGTTCTGTTGGGCTGAGTTGTGGGTCCTGCATGTCTGCCACAGCTCAGGGAGGCAGAAGCACGGGAATTTGACTGAGTTCACTTCACACAGCTCCAGGAGCAGAGCCTGGGAGCCACAGAAAAGTTGTGGTTGATCACTGGCTAGAGAGATGGATGGATGGATGGATGGATGGATGGGTGGATGGATGTGGTGAATAAGTAGATGGGTAAACAGATAGATGATGGAGAGGTACATGGATCAGAAGTGGGAAAATAAGGGCATGTGTGTGTGCCTGTGTTGGAGAGCACAGAACATTATAGTAACATAATGTGAGAAAACGAGAGATGAAGTGTGACAATGAGGGCATATGTGTGTTCAGCCGTAAGATCCTCATAAGGCAAGCTGCTTAAGTCTGCACTAAAATAGGCTCTGGGCTTTCCATAACACAGAGAATCTCCTAGGAACACCCATCGTGGCCCCCAGCAAACACCCCCAGAGCATCCATTGGGTCAGAGGCCAGAAGCTGTATTGGGAGTGTGTTTATCTGTCTCAGCTCAGGTCGGGTCTGAACCAGGGACCTGCTAGCCTGGAAATGTGCCCTTGGGTCCAGGACATGGAGAAAGAGCATGAAGATCCAGGAAAGAAGGATATTCCGTCTTTCTATCTGTTCAAATGGCAGGAGAGGTGACTTGGCCAAGGTCACACTGTAGAAACAGTGCTGTACTTGACCCCAAAGCCCAGACCCTTTCCTTCTGTGAGAGCAGATGCTCCCAAAAGAGGGAATAAAAAATGAACCCAGGGAGAGGGAAGGAACCAGGGCGAGCCAAGCAACTGCTGAGGGAATATGGAGAGGGGTCACAGTTAGCAGAGGCTGAGGGAGCTCCTGGGGTGCCCTGCACTTGGACAGGAAACAGGAAACAGGATCCTGGAACCAGGAACCCACTTTCAGGGTGGAAAAGTTCTTTGTCCTGAAGTGACTGGCCTTCCAGGCCCCTGGGGTTGAGGTGGGGATAAGGGAAGAGGGTCAAAGAGAAGGTCTGTGTGACAATGACAAAATGATACAGGGGAAATCAGTATGCCCTGTGAGCTTCTTAGTTTCCTTAATAATTTAAGAAAGGACTCAAAATGGAAGCTCAAGGGCAATTTTCTTAGAGTTTATAGCAAAATCCCCAAGGCGGGCAAGGTGTAACCCTCCATTATTATCCAGAGGACAAGAACGGAGCAGAGAAGAGAAAAGGCCACACAGCTTAAGGTGGCAGGGAGGTCAGACAGGCAGCCCCATGGTGGGAAGTGAGGCCTTAGACAAAGGAAGGAAGGCCTAAAAAGAAACAATGCTTAGGAAAGAGGTAGAAAGGAGAAAAGAAGTTACACTTTTCTGAATAATTCAGAAAACGGGCAGACTTAGATGCTACAAGGCTATTGCTTAGATGGGAAGGCGTCCTGGAACCATACAACTCTGAAAGGAAGCCTCCTCAGCGGGGGCAGTTAAGCTCCTGGGGCAGGGGGTTGGCGGGTGGAGGGGGTGGGTATCTTCAGCTGAGCTCAGGAGCCTCAGCGTGGCTCAGCTTCTTCTCTTCTTTGCTTCATTGCTTCTTATCTTCTTCTGACGTTCGAGTCACACCAGGCAGCAAATCTCAGAAAAGATTTATTGGAGGGTCTAGGGTGTGATTGCCTGTGCTCCTGGGAGAGCAGACAGCAGGGAATTGGACAAAGGCAGGGGTTCTCGGAAGATGGTTGCTTTCCAGGGTGAGGATTGGTGGGATTTCCTGTTCAGGGATTGGTGGGTTTCTGTGGGAAGTTTAGGGTTTGGTGGGTTTTATTATTCAGGGATTGGTGGCTTTTGTTCAGACATTTCACCTAAAGTTAGAATAATCTGGGGAGGGTCCTGTTGAGGTTCTGGAGATACTTTCATGACAGTTACAGAGGCTGGAACTGCCATTTTGACAGGGGGGTCTGGGGGAGGGGCCTGGCCACTTTCCTGCTTTGAGGGCTTGCAACCTTTACAAAGTATACAAAATTTACAAAGTATACTAACGTTTACAAAGGGAGTCCACAGCAGGGAAAGCCTATCCTGCCGCTTAAGTGGAGTGAGTATAGCCCTAGGCTACTACGCTAACGGCTGGGATTCTGGTAGTAAAAGTACAGTATCTCATTAAAGGGCTGGTTATTCTATCTATCTCTAGAGTAACTTAAGGTGAACCCCCCCCCCCCCCCCAGTGGTCCCTTGGCTAAATTGAATGATTTGGCCCAACTGAAATGTTATATGTCTACCTAAGCCAGACATTCTAGTCTTTTGAACAGAAGGATTTCTAAATTCTAAAACAGGGATGTGTGTCCCCAGCATGTGGATTGACTGTGGTACGTCCGTGCCTCTGGGTCTCAGTGTCTCTGTCTGTGAAATAGTGTCACAATTGCTCCTAAGCACATCCCACATGGCTGCTGGGCAAGTTCCAATTATGAGGGAAGAGCTCCAGACATCCTCAGATGTCCCAGCATCCTCCTGGGTTTGGTGCCTGGGTTCTGTGGAGAAAAGAGAGGGGAAAGGGGGGGCTTTCATTTATTCTGTGGTCTCAATGAGTCACCTGTACTCAGGCAGGGCCTTGCCCAGCCTTTCCCCCTCTGCCCTTCCCTGCTCTATCTGTCTGAGAAGCAGGTCCCCTGGGTCCCCATTGTTCTTAGCCCTTCCCCCAGATCACCCTCCTAGTCCAAGTTCTGGGGACAATGCACATTCCATTCCAGAAATTCTGTAGCCCCCACCTCTGGCCAGTCTCCTTCAGAGAGGCAGTGGAGCTGGGAAATGTCCCTGAAGAAGTGCCAAGCTGCATGCCTCTCCCACCTCTCCCAGCTTAGGGCCTCTGAAGCCCTTCCAGCTGGCTGTGAAGAGGGGCCTATGCTGGATGCTGTGGCCAGGCCAGGCCTCAGTAGGGGAATGGGGCTCCACTCACCTGGACTTGGGCCAGGCTCTTCCTCAGACAGCCTGGGCAGTTCCATATAGCCGCTGCCCTCTCAGGACTTCAGTTCCCACTCTGTGAAGGATGGCAGAGACAGCTGAGTGTGGTCATGAACAAACCATAAGCTTTGCAGTCTGAGCCCCTAGGTGCTACTCTTGACCTTGACCCATGTGGGCCACTGGGCTGATTCTATTTCCCTCTGCCATAGAGGATGGTGCCAGCACTTGCCTCTCAGGTGGTGTACAATTACGTGAACTGGATAGACACTCCTCTGTTACTGACTGCAGGACTGTATCTCTCTGAATTCACTTGTTGATCTATGTAATCACCAGTGTGATCAAAGGTGGAGCTTTTGGAAGTGATTATTAATATCATGAGTGGAGCCCTCATGATGGGATTAGTGCCTCTTTAGGAAGAGACTTTTGGGCCTATGAGGGGGCTCATCGGGTAAGGTTGTTTGCTGTCAAGCCTGACAACCTGAGTTCTTTCCATGGAACTCACAGGGTGATGGAAAGAAAGAAGTCCCGAGAGGTGTCCTCTGACCTCCACATGCCTGCCATGGCATGCTGACCCACCATCCCTACACACACACACACACACACACACACACACACACACACACTAATAAATGTAAAACATAAGAAGAAATGGAAATGCCTGTTTCTGTTTTCCATCATGTGGTGTCACTACAAGTAGACAGATGACCATCCATGAGCCAGCGGGTGGCCCTCAGGGTCCACGCATCTGCTTATGCCTTGACCTAGGACTTCTAGTCAGTATTCAGGGAAGTGTCCATTGGTACTAAGTACTGTGACATGCACTTGTACTCTCTACTCTGGAGGCAGAGGCAGGAGGGATATTGCAAAGTTGAGGCCAGCCTGGTCTATGTAGTAAGTTACAGGCCAGTCAGGGTGACATACTGAGACCCTCTCTCAAAACACCCAAACAAAACAAGCATAACTCCTAAACGAAACAACAAAACAAAAGCCACACAACAACAACAAAACCCAACCAAACAACAACAAATACATAGGGTCAACTACTCCTTCTGTGGAATCATGTTAGAGTGGTCCAAATTCAGACCCACAGAGATGTCAGGGCCTGCCACCATGTGTCACTAGCTGTCTGGTAATTACTCGCATACACCAGCTCTGGAGCCCCCCAGAGGCAGGATCTGAGCCTGCTCCAACTTCAGCTCCCTTCACTCAGGACAGACATCTAGCTTCACTGTAAAGCAGAGGGGGTGGGTGATGGAAGAGACAGTGGTAAATGGGAGATTGATGGGGCGCCCCAGCCTCCTCACTGCCTGAGGGCAGCTGTGTTGGGCCTGGGACCACCTGCTCCAGCCTCTCGGGGGGATGCAATGACCTTCCCTCCCCTACCAGCTCTGATCTGTGGGGTCCCTGAGGTGATGAAATCAGTCTGGGCCCCTTCTCCCCTCAGTTTATCCCACCTGGTCCTCTCAGAATCTCTCTGTCAGAAAGCCCTCCTAGGGCAGAGATTTTCAACATTCCAGACGGAGCGACCCTCATGTTGTGGTGACCCTTTCATTGCTACTTCATACTTGTAATTTTGGTACTGTTATGAATCGTAATGTAAACATCTGACATGCAGGATATCTGATATGCAACCCCACAGGGGTCATGACTCACAGGCTGAGAACCACTGTCCCACGGTGGTGGGGAGGGGGGACACCATCTCTCAACAATACCAGAGGAGGGACATAGACACCTCCTTTGTCAGCCCTGCTCAACACCTGCCTGCCTTGCTTCACAGGGAAAGGCTGGGTCTGATCTCCCTCCATGGTGTGTTTCTCTTGGAGTCCTTTCTTGGGGCTGTCTGCTCCCTGTGAACACGACCCATTCATTTCCTTCTGAAAACACCATGACTTCCTGAAGGCTTCTCAGAGAACCACCGGATGAAATAGGCCATGGTCCAAGAGAAGTCTGTGCACCCTAGACCCAGCTGCACCAAGATGGCTCCTCCCTAACACATACCATCCTCTAGCAAGCCACCATCAGGGTCCTAAGGAGGGGCAGGCAGTGTGACATTCAGTCAGCTTCACCTGCTCCTCTCCGTACTGGGGGCTGGGCTGCCAACATTGGCAACAAGGAGCACACCTTTTACTTCAAGGCCTGGAGAGGAGAAGCCAGGGGCTGTCACTCGGGATTGGGTACAAGTCCTGACTGGGCCAGCCCAAGGCTCTGTGGCCTGGTGAGGATCCCCAGACATTGGCATTGGGTGCAGACAGGACAGGGCTGTGAGGGGCTCAAGAGAGAGGTGCTTGTTGATATGAAGCAGACAACCAGGACAGAAACACTCAGGCTAAGCAAGAAGTTCCTGCCAGAGGCACAAGACATTTGCAAACAGGGGTGCACTGAGAAGAGCTACTGAGAACCCACAGTCTGGAGTTTGGAAGTTGGACCCTCACTGCCTCTATTAAGGCCTCAGACCCTTTTTATTTTTATTTTTATTTTATTTTATTTTTTTTGCTGTTGTATAGAAGGAGACATAGAGATCCCTAGAGGACCAGGACTCTGTCTCAAGACTGGGGACCAGGTTGTGGCAGTGGCTGGGATGGGAGTGGGGGGCTGGAAGCCAGGTTCAGTGTGAGCATCACATCACAGAAAGGGAGGTCTCAGAAGCCTCCCATGGACCCACAACCAGACTCTTTGTGTCTCAAACAATTGAACAAAACACAGATAAAGCAGTAGTGAAAGGTGTGGGTTTAATAAAAGCACCAAGTATACCTTCCACAGGGTGGGAGCAGACTCCAGCAAGCCTATGGCTCTAGAGCTCCCCTTTCTGGGTCTGGAGACTCTTAATCACAGAAGGGAAGAATGGCTCCCCAAGGGGGTGAAGCTTTCTTTGACCAACCGATGTCGGTGATTGACATTTCTAAGTTATAAAGTTATGCTTATTGTGCATGGTCTTCTGTTATAATCATAGGCATGAGAGGCAATCAGATGCATTAATCAGTAAGTGGTTTGTGGTATCCTGGGACAGTCTTGTCCTTAGAGTGCATGTGTGTCTCCAGAGGAACTGGTTTTATATTTTCATGTGGCCAGCTGTCTTCCGTTTGCTGTAGGAAGTCTATATAACTTGCAGTTGTGGGCATATGGTCCTTCCTTCTTCCCTCACCATAGACAAAGGGGCATGCAGAGGGTGTGGGGTGGGGAAGACAGATCTAAAGGAAGCAGAGGGCAGTGTGGGTTGTAGGTGAACGGGTGCACATGAATAGATTTGTTTATGTCCATCTACCCTCAGGCAACCTGTCTTAGTTAGGGTTTTACTGCTGTGAACAGACACCATGACCCAGGCATCTCTTATAAGGACAGCATTTAATTGGGGCTGGCTTACAGGTTCAGAGGCTCAGTTGCATTATCATCAAGGCAGGAGCATGGCAGCATCCAGGCAGGCGTGATACTAGAGAAGGTGAGAGTTCTACATCTTCATCCAAAGGAAGCCAGGAGCAAACTGTCCTCAGGCAGCAAGGAGGAGATTCTCAAAGCCCACCCCCACAGTGACACACACTTCCTCTAACAAGGCCACGCCTCCTAATAGTGCCACTCCCTGGGCCAAGCATATTCAAACCACCACACAGCCTGACCTTACTGGATTCCCAGCTATTCCCAAGCTTGAAGACTCAACCCATCCATCTTTCCCCAGACTTGTTCTTCCATTGTTAGAGTGGATGAAAAGGCCAGGATCCATACAGGGCAGTGCTGGCTTCTGGGACCTCTTGGTGGTTACCTGATGACACACTGAGGTAGGTACATTTGACTTCTTTGACTTCTTCTTTGTATGTTATACTTCAGAAAAGATTTTCTCTTCCAGTCTTTCCTTCCTTCCATCCTTCCTTCCACCTCCACCCCCCACCCTTTTCTCTTTTGGAATACTTCCCTGTAATGCAGACTGGCATCAAACTTGCTATATAGCCAAGGATAATCTTGAACTTCTGATCATCCTGCCTTCACTCCCCAAGTGTTGGGATTACAGGCCATTACGCCCGGTTTGCTGGGGCTTTGGGTTTGCTGGGCAAGCGTTCTACCAACTGACCTACATCCTCAGTCCCTCAAAAATAAGTTTCCATTTGAGAAAGCAGCAACTGTAATCTGTCCACTGTCCTTTCTCCCCTTCCCCTAGCCCCTGCCCATTCAGACCATCACAAAGTCCCCTGGACCACACAATTCTGGAGTTATCTTCATCCTTGCTCTTGGATGAGCTGTCAGAATGAGTAATAAAAGTACACACACACACACACACACACACACACACACACACACACACACTGCCCTGAAAACCACTCACTGTTTCCTGAATTACGGACTTAACTGGATGTTTGCATTTGACCCAACACCTCTAACCGGTTTCCTGAGAGCCCTGCCCGAGCCTGCTATACCCTGTCCAGGGGTCCCCAAGCCATAGGATCTGTTCAAGTTTTTGGGAATGGGTTTCTCAACTTTTAGTCCCTTCCTGGATCTTTCATACCTTCACCTCCCACACCCAAACTACAGCAAACTTCTTAATCTTTCTCCAGCTCTCCACTCATTTGAAAGTTATTTACTGAGAGCTTATTATGCATGTATCAGCCTTGTCCCAGCTGTGAGAGTCCCTCCAAAGTACTGTCATTTTGCAGGTGCTGCTCCTCTGCCTGGGAATCCCTGCAGAGTTTAGCTAGCTGATTAATTCATCTTTAACATTCAGGTCAAGTTCCCCCCACCCTCCCAGGGGATTCCCTGACCCTGTTGACCCCAGGCAATGTTGGGGGCTGTCCTCAGGTTTCTCTTTGTCTCAGATGAGCACACTGGTTTGTCATTGTCATTGCCTGTGTCCACACCTGTCTCTTCATCAGACTGTGATTTCATTCTGGATGGTGGCCAGGTCTGACTCATCTCGGGGTCCCCAGGCTTACCTCGGAGCCTGGAGTAAAGCTGGCACCAGGAAAGGTGTGTGGCTCATGGGGAGGGAGGAGGGATAAACAAGCCAGAGATCTCTGCTTCTTTCCAGTTGCTCCCCTAAGAAGTCAGCTATTGTCAGACCATGAGATTTAACTGCAGTTTGAGGACACATGTCCCCGTCCACAGGAAAGGCCCAAAGCCTGGGATATGGCAGTGCATGGTGGCCAGTGGCTCTGTCTCAGTGTGTCACTACCCCCTGCCCTCCCCAGCCACTGTCCTGTGAATGAGGCTGTGGAGACTGGAAGGTGTCTGAGTATCCTTGCCATACGGCCATTTCAGCCCTTGCTTGCCTTCTTCCAGCCACCATGGGGCTCACGCTCCATCGCTTCGGGCTGTGGGAGTTGACACCAATGGCAGCACAGGTGAAAGCCTGGTGCATTAATGGGGCCCCTGTTTACCCAGGCTGGGCCCATAAAATGCTTCAAGTGGAACTGAACTTGACTCGGAGCTGTGAGGCACTGTCCGTTCCGGCTGCTGAACCTTGGAATGGACCACCCGGAGGGCCTCTCCTTCCGTAGACACCCCAGAAAACTTCAGAGGGCAGCCTGGGAATGCCTGGGAGCTAGAGAATGAACATGGGTGGGTCTGGGAGGAGTGGGACATTGAAAGGTCAATTGTCCAGCATCCTTCCCTCTACCAGGGTCTTCTGAAGGTGTCTGACAACCCAAGGGAAGAGCGATAGAGACTTCTGCTTGCTGCCTCTAAGCAGAAGCCTCATCTGGGACCCAGTAGACGAGTCTTGGGAACATGTCGTGTTTGGCTGGTCTCTTTCCCAGCTCCAATCTGCATCCTGGTCCTTTTCTGCCTTTGTCTTCTGTGCCTTGCCTGCCCTGTGCTGAGCTCTCAGGACCAGAAATGTGTTAGATTCAGTATTGCTTTTGAAGAGTTTATCTCTAACCTAGAAAGTAGCTGGATACCCAACAAATTTGAGAATATAGCAAGAATCCAACCATCCAACCATCCATCCATCCATCCATCCATCCATCCCTTGAGAACAGTCCCATCAGCTTCTTGAGTACAAAAATTACTGTTAATGACTGTAGGGTTCCAGAAGCCTGACTTTAAATTTCCCTCTTGGCATACCATCTCTGTCTTCTCAGACCTTAGTTATGGGGTTCTATGGATTTCAGTGGGGGCTGGCAAGGTGGCTAGTGTACCAGGAAGCTGATGAAATATTTATCACAAGGCCCTTTCTTTGCAGTTCTTCTTCTAGAAGAGGAGACCCTGGCAATGTGTTGCCCTGACCACAGTGTTCTGTAAAATCTTATGAGCTATGCTAGCCACAGAAGTTTGGACCATGGCTTCTTTTCACTCCAAGTTCCTTCCACCTTCCTTTCTTGACAGGAGTGCTGAATGGCTGAGGCATTTGGGGGTTTATCCAAGGGGAGCTGAGGTGAGGATTAGTGATGTATATTTATATGGTTTGTGGTCTCTGATGGGCACAGTTGTTACTAAAGGTCCCTGTGTAGGAAGAGCTTCCGGAATGAACATTCTGCTGCCCACTGCACTCTCGTGGCAGCCCTGGAAGCCTGTGTAAAGAAACAAGGTTGGAAATGTTTTTTCAGGCGTCTAAAGTGTCACACTGTAGGCAAAGGAACTGGGACCTAGCAAAACAGATTCTCTTCTTTCAAGAATATTATTGGAGGGCTGAGAAGATGGCTTAGATGGTAGTGCTTGCCATCCAAGTGTGAGTGCCAGAGTTGGATCCTCAGGATCCGTGTAAAAAGCCAGACATGGTGGCGTGCACTTATGACCCTAGCACTGGGAAGACAAATACAGGAGGATTCTTGAGGCTTCCTGGTCAGCCAGTCCAGCCTGGTCCACAAGCCCAAGGTTATAGAGGGAGACCTTCCTTCCCTCAAACATATAACAGCAAAAGAAGTAAGATGAGTGAGTCCTGAGGAACCCCTAAGGTTGACTTCCAACCTCTATGTGCAAGAGTACATACATGCACATGTACATGCAAACACACATACACACACACCTGTACCTATAGACATGCAACAAAATATAACTAATAATGCAGCCTGTATGATTAGAGAGCATGACTGTATCTCTGTCTCTCCCTGATCGGGAGTGTGTAGACTTCCTAAGCTGCCGACCTGTCTGTCAAACACCAAGCCAGAGCAACGCTATGATCAGCACTTGCTGAAGTGCACTTGTGACTGACGCTGCATGCTTTATACTTTAACTGTCAGCAGTAGCAGAGTGCCAGTGAATCACGTGACAGAAAGGACTGGACTGCTTGTCTCTTCATTCTATAACAGACCTTCTAAAGCTATTATAGTGTAAAGTAGAAAACAGAGGATAAGGTCCAAACCTTTTTTTGTTCATTTGGTTTTCAAGACAGGGTTTCTCTATGTAGCCGGGGCTGTCCTGGAACTCACCCTGTAGATCAGACTAGCCTCAAACTCAGAGATCTGCCTGCCTCTTCCTCTCCAGTACTAGGTTTAAAGGCGTGGGCCAACACTGCCCAATTGAGGCCCAGACTTTTAAGAAAATAATATTAAAGAGAAATTTCTGGTGGTTAAAAAAATCTACTGTTTGTCTGGTTTTGGTGATATTTAATTGGGTTTTAAAAAATTCCGTGGGCTAGCTAGACGGCTTGGCGGGGAAAGGAGCTTGCTGCATAAGACAGACAACCGGAGTTCAAGCCCAGGAAGCCACAAAGGCAGAAGAAGAACTACAAAGTTGTCCTCTGACTTCTACATGTGCACACACACACACACACACCCCAATGCCCCCACAATGAGCAAGGACACACACTCACACAATAGTAAAGCTTTAAAGTGTTTTTAATTGTAATTGATTGTGATTTTTCTCACTCTAAATATTCACGTTTGTACTTGATTTTACTTTTCTTATTTCAGCCACTTTCCCTGAAACTGGAGCCAAGGCTGCCTAGCAGAGTAAGACCGTGAGCATTGAAGTTTCCGACTGACTCCTCTTATCCTAACCAGGATTCTAGTCAAGGTCTACCCACTCTGCCATCATGGAACCCAAAGCCTGCTTCCTACACTGCAGCTGCAGAGGCTTCTGGGCTCCCAGTAGAGCTCTGCACCTCTGATCCTAATTGAAAATGTCACCGGAACTCCTCCAGCTCACTGACCTTTGCAACAGGGTAGCGGGCAGTGTTACCGTACACCAAGCTCCATTGTTCAGCCATGAGATCTCGTGGCAGCCGTGCCTGCTCTCATTGCCCAGCTTCTCGAGGGATTGTGACGCTGCTTACCACCAGCCTGGGAGGAGATCCACTTCCAAATTTTGAGGATCTAGAGGCAGTGGCCCATTTTTCTTGTCCCACCTACTTTGGGGGTTGAAACAGGAAGATGACCCCAGGAGTTTAAGACAGACTGAACAACATAGAGAGACCTCCTGTGACCCCGTAAGAACAAACAAGCCTAAAAGGTGAGATACATTTTCTACTGGCTGGAT
Source organism: Arvicanthis niloticus (assembly GCF_011762505.2). Taxonomy (NCBI): domain Eukaryota; kingdom Metazoa; phylum Chordata; class Mammalia; order Rodentia; family Muridae; genus Arvicanthis; species Arvicanthis niloticus. The sequence continues at coordinate 68,153,236 of NC_047658.1, read as the reverse complement.
CATTTTGTGCTACCAAAGTAAAATAATAATAATAATAATAATAATAATAATAATAATAATAATAACATCTCAAGTTGGAGACTCACAGGTTGGTATAAACAGATGCATAAGAACATGGGGCTAATACAAGGTCAGTTCTAACTGGCTTCTGAGCTCCACTTGGCCAAACTCTGCCTCTCCCTCCAGAGTGAGTGCCCAGGCTAGGCCTTGTATGACTCAGGTGGGTCCTGGAATGAGATCCTGGCCTGGAGGAGGTTCTGAGACTCAGAGGGGACTCAGGTTCAGCCTAACACCGCTCAGCTTACCCTGTTCTCTTCCCTTTGCATCTCATAGACAAAGGAGAGCAGAGGGTAGAGGGTAGACTGGAGAGACGACTCAGCTGTTAGAGGACAGGATCACAGCCAAAAGAAACAACATGAAAAGCACAGCCTGATGCTCTTAAATGGAGCCTCCATTATCCCCAGCGGGGCCTCCAGGAGCAGCCATGATGCTCAAAAAAACGACTAGGGTTTGAGACTCAGTTTTAGTTACCTTTCTCAGCCCTTTGATCAAGTTCCTGATGGGAGCTATCTAAGGGAAGAGAATTCATTTGGGCTCACTGTTTCAGAGAGTTTCCAGTCATCTCAGTGTGGACGACATGGCGACAGAGTGGCTATTCACACAGAGCAGTAAGAATACAATGTGAAATCCCTCACATGGTGGCTGGACCTGGATGGACACTGAGAGCAGGGTTGTAACCCCAAAGTCAGGCCCCCCGATGACCCATCTCTGCAGCTAGGACCCTCCTCCTCTTCCTCTTCTTTCTTCACTTCTTCTGTGATGTTGCTTTTCATTTTTATCTATTTTATGCATACTGATGTTTTGTCTGCCTGTATATCTGTACATACCTGGCCAGAAGACGGTGTCAGATCTCCTGGGACTGAAGTTATGGACGGTTGTGAATTACGATGTGGCTGCTGGGAATTGAACCCAGGTCCTCTGTGAGAGCAGTCAGTGCTCGTAACTGCTGAGCCATCTCTCCAGCCCGGATTCACTTCTTAAAGACTCTGTAACCTTGAAAACCAATTGGAGACCAGGTGTTCAAACATATGGGGAACATTATGGATTCAAACAGCAACAGCTCCAAGCCCCTTCCACCTTTCTTCCCTTGTAAATGGTCAAGATTGCCGTCATATCTTCACAAGACAGCAGCAACTCCTATTCAAAAAATGAGCACACTCTGTCAACATGGATGCATGATGCTGTCTGGGGCTTACCCTAACTCAGCACTGTTCTCTCTTGTCCTTGGTCTATAGATAACCCTGTTCCAGGGTCTCTACCCACCCTCAGCAGACTCTTGGTCTAGATTTATATCTGATCCATGTAGCCTTGTCATTTCCCCTCAGGTCTTGCAGCCCTGCTAAGCCTGCCTGGCTTCCGTCTTGAACACTGAAAGTAAGGACACAATGACCCAAGCTCATGGAAGGCTCACTCCCCGGATGCAAATATTTCACATCAACCAGGTTACAGGTACTAACTCAACAAGCCTACAGCCACAATTATCCCACTATACAGATAAGAACACTGAGGCACAGAGAGAACTAAGCTGTCCCAGAGTTCCAAGAGTAAGAAGAAGTTAACAGAGCCTGGATGAAGCTGATGAAATCTGGCTCCTGAGCCTCGAGTGACATTCCTGGCATTGGTCATATATTCCTCTGTAAAATAGTTGCAAGTAGGGATTGGAAGATACAGGGTGGTGGAGCCCAAGGCACCTGCACTTGGAACACTCACAAAACACAATGCAGGTGTAGCACTCAAACATCAACAGCACAATCATCCCGGCTCTGGGATGAGTTGGCTGAGCTCAGTGAGAGGAAGTGCAGTGAGTAGCCTGGTCTCACAGAAGGAAAGCAAAGGACCCCAGCAGCTCCATGTCTGAGTGTCCAGTGCCCCTCAGCCTCTGCCCCTGTCACCTACGATGCTATCCTTCCCAGGCGGGCATCACTTCGAGGCTGTGCTACCCAGACAAGGCCCTGGCCCTGGTGAAATGCTGATTCCTTGGCCCCTCCCCAGCTCCCGACTAGACTCTGGGGGTTAGGAGGGAACTTCAGGCCAACAGCTTCTGTCCGGGCAGAGGGTTCACGCGGTGCTGTGGGCAAGTCATGGAATTTCTCCGAGCATCTTATTCCTTCACCTGTAGTTTGATATTGAGGTAAAGGATGGGCTGGTCAGGGCTGGTCAGGAAGCCAAAGCACCATGGCCTGCAGAGCAGACTGGGCTCGGGAGCACGCAAATGCCAACTTTCCTTTTCATCAGCATCTCGCAGTCCTGCCCTCCAAGGCCTCCCTCACCTCACCTGAGAGGGACTCACCACAGACCTCAACCTCCGTCTGTCTGTGGGTTAGAGAGCAATCTCATTCAGGAGGAAGCAGGTGGATCAAGCTGATTCCCAGAGGCTCCATCTGACACTAGTTTGATGGCTCCCCTCCCCAGCCCCGGCCCCCTCCAGACTCTAGCTGGGCCTGGGAGAGGGATGTTGGCTGCCTCAGTTTCCTCTCCTCCTCCTCTCACTCCTCTGCGATGGGAGCAGAGAGCTCGCTGGGACCACTGAGTTCACTATAGGGCTCTTCACAGTGCCCAAGAGTAGACCATGGCTTTTCGCTGACCACCTCCCTGTCACAACCTCCAGCTTCAGTTCACTGACCTGGGTGGTGTTGCTTCCCACCATCCTCTGCGGTCTCCTTACCCCACCGTATTCTTAATCTTCTCTACCGGCACCTTGGCAGCAGCTAATGTCCTAGCTTGGTGCTGGCTAAATATAGCAGAGTGTCCGTGCTGACCCTGTGGCCCCTCTTCTCTCCTTCCAGCCCAAATCTCCAGATGACATAAGCCATAAAGAAGACACACATCCTGATGTGTGTCCCAAGTCCCACAGTCCTTCCCACCAAGGACTTCCAGCTCCAGCCTCCCCCACACTTGGCTGAGAGTGATTGCCTTATAGGACTGGTTTGGAGCCGATACTTTTTCTCTCTGTTCTGTAAAGATGTCTTAAAAATGTGAGTGTGGGACCCCATGGTGATGGTGCATACCTTTAACCTCAGCACTCGAGAGGTAGAGGCAGGCAGACCTCTGTGAGTTCAAGGCCAGCCTAGTCTCCAAATCCAGTTCCAGGACAGCTCAGTTTCACAGAGAAGCCCTGTCTCAAAAAAGGAAAGAAAAGAAAAAAGAAAGAGAGAAAAGAAAAAAAAAAGAGGAAAAAAGGAAAAGGAGTGTGGGACCTAAAGGAGAGAAGGTGTCTTCAAAGATTTCCAGAGCTTTTCTCTTCCAAAAACAGGGGAGGAAAGAATTTATAGGAGTGAAGTGGAGAGCAGAAAGCAGGGCCGCAGGAACCACCAGACAGCGGGACCCCTGCAGGCTCCTGGAGATGGACATAAAACCAGGGATTGGGAGGGATTCGTTTTTAATTAAAAAGCCATCAAGGCTCAGATATAAAGTATCATGACACTAATACTCCAGGAAATCTGGAACTTTAAATCACAACAATTCCTCCCCGGAGGGCAGGCCTGGGACCCTGGGATTGGAAGGGATCTTGCCGTGTGCCAGGGCAGGAAGTGCTGATGGTGAACTCTGACTCCTCCTGCTAAGGTTTCCAGATGAAAAGGGGCAAGCTCGTGGTGCCTCAGAGCCTCCCATGTAGCTGGCGCCATCATTTCGTAAGCGGGGAAACTGAGGAAGGCGTGCGTGCGGGACGCCTTTGATCTCCCAGGGAACAGGAGCAACACGGAAGCCGGAACTGAGCTGAAGGCTCCCATTTTGGGACAGGTTTGTGCTCACTCTCAAGCTGCCAGATGGAGGTGGGTGGGGCTCACATAGAGACTGCAGATAGGCCAAGCCAGATGTCCCCTGGAACAGAAGCTATCAGCATCCAACATGGCTCTCTTCTGCGTGGGCAGCAACTTTCCACAAAAGCTCCTTGAGTGGTTAATCTAGGGACCAGGGCACAGCTCCCTCTGTTCCAGCATCAGCCTAGTCTTCTCTTTGATGAGGAAGTCAGCTATGCTCTCAGTAGAGGCTCTTTCACTCTAACAACTTCTGATTCTATTAGTCAGCGTACCCCACTGTTCCACTCCTCAGAAAGATGGATCATGGAGGCAGAAGGCGACCAGCAGGGAGCGGTGATGAATGGGGAGACAGGAAATATTTTGAGCTCTCAAAGCAAAACTCTAACAACTACCTCCAACCTCGAGGGTCCCCCCTGTGCCACCTGATTCTCCAGAGTTTTCATCTCAGGGCCGGCCTGAGCCAAAAGCCAGACGCTTCATTCATCCTTCTTACAAGGATTTATTGCTTCCCTGGAATGTCCCCTGCTTCCCTAACTCTTCCGTTGTCTGAGAGCATCTAGCTAAAGTGGGAGTTTCCCTGCTGCATCTGAGAGGAGCACAAGTTGCCAAGTAACCGTTGATCTCTTTGGCCACATCCATAGAGAAACTGTACCCTGATTCAGGGAGATGATATCCCCAATCTCTTCTATATCAATTAGATTCCCAGAGATTGAAGCCCATAGATTTCCCATAATCAGCGTAGGAACAGAACTTTGAGTGTAGCCAGAAGTGAACAGGAAACTGGAACCTAGAACATTAAAGATTGCTAAGCCAGGGAAGCTCAAAGAGAGAACTCAGGGGGCCAAGGTCCTAGGCTCAAGTCTCTAGAAGAAGCTGTACAGCAGAAAACACATGTGTTTGGGGGAAATTACAGGCTTGAAATTCTCACTATACAGCTTCCATGGGTATAGTCCAATGTCCCCAGGCATGGCATGGGACATTTATCCCCTGGAAATTTCTTCCTGCTAAGATGGTCTGAAACTGCAAGGTGGCACATGCCTATAATCCCAGCAGAAGTAGGTAGGTCTGTGAGTTCAAGGGCAGCCTGGTCTACACATTGAGTTCTAGGGCTAGGTAGAGAGCCCCTGTTTCAAGACCCCTCCATGAGTAGGAGCTGGAAACCTCCTCTCAAAGGCTATGTCTTTCTCACCTCTGTGACACACATGCTCGACTCCACTCCCCGCTTCCTCCAATAGCTGCTTGGCATTCGAATGCTCAGGATATCCTGTCCTTAACTCAGCTCTTCCTGACCACAGGACTCCACAGTGGGCAAGCTCATCGGGGTTCCCCACTTCACGCCCAGCTCCAATGTCTCGTTTGACCCCAACATTGGCACAGAGACAAGACTGAGAAAGTGGTGGGGACACCAGGCAACACTGGATTACCAGTGAAACTTAATAGCAGCCTTACCTAATGCCCCCTCCCCCGGTTGCAGAAGGAGAGACTGAGGCCCCAGGGGAAAATGATTGGAGGTCAGGAATCTAAGCACAAAGTTTCTGTTCCACTAGATATCCTTACCAAGGAAACAAAGAAAATGAAGAAGAGGCCAGTGATGGCTTGGACTGGCCCCTCAAGCCAGCCACCCTTCAGTGGTCTCAGACCTGCCTCTGGGGCTTTGGAGAGGTGAGCCAGAGGTCAGCGGGAGTTGCTGAGGCTTCTGCCTCCCCACAGAGGCCTCTTGTGTTCCAAACCAAGGGCCTGCTCCTCAGCTGGCAGGCAGAAAGGCCCCTGGTGAGTACTGAGTATCAGCCTGAGATTCAAAGGCTGCCTGAAACAGGCACCAACCCTCAGCTTCCGCAACAAATTTACAACCCCCCAAAAAGTCCTGTACACTGGGAGAGGGAGGTGATTTTCCATGGCCCTGCTGCCCTGCCGAGTCCCCAACTTACTGGAAAGTCTGAGTGAAAGAAAGTGGTTTGTTCATGCTGGGGAAAGGCCGGGTCTGAGAAAACAGACCCTGCTTACATGGGCATCAGATAGGATGTCATGGGTACCCCAATCTGAGGTCATGTCCTGAAGCTCTCCAATTTCTTACAATAGAGCTCAAATCTTGGAATCTTGAGGAACAATCAGGGGTCACTAGGTGGGAAGGAGACTGATTCCTTACCCTCTTGATACACATGGGACTCCCTGGACCCACAGACGGACGAACCTGGTAGAAATTTCCAGCCCTGTAGACAGCAGCCAGGGTCCTAAAAGGAAGGTCTGCAGCCACAGTGTAGGCTGATGGGACACAGCATACAGGTGATTCGAGGCTGCAGGATGAGCCCCTTGAGGAAACATCAAGAAGCAGTCCCTGGGGTGGGGGAAATGCCTTCTGTGGCATGCAGCTGGGGCTGCCTGGGAACTCCCCCACTGTCCTCCACTTCCTAACTCTTGAAAGCCAGTGTTAATGCCACTATTCAAGTTGTATTGACTTCCATCAGAATTTGTGGGATCCCTGAGCACCAGATGCGAGAGAAGTCAAGTGGGTTCCTGACACCAAAGTCAACTTTATGCAGAGTGGGAAATTAGACCAGGAGGAAAGAGAACAATGATCCCAGGCTAGGCACTGAAATGAGTGGTGAATGTGATACCTGGTTCTCTTACAGAAGAACCAGGGCTTTGGAGTGCTCCCCTGGGAGCTACCTAAGAGAGCAGCAGGCAACAATTTTCCTGATCCAGGTTGCTTCAATATGTGGTCCCGAGGCCCCAGAGGTATTCAGATCTGCCACAGGCCTCCTGGTGAGACAGACACTAACGACAGACCCTGTGTTCAGAGGGATAAAGGCAGGGACAGGAACAGAATCATGTTATAAAACAAAGTGGGAGAGAAAGAATTTAGATAGTGGACCAACATGTTCAAAAGTCCACAGGGTATACCCAGCAAGACTCAACCCAGCTATGGGTGTAGGTGGGTTTGGAGCATCCCAGGATACAGGGTGGAGTCAAGATGGATAGGAAGAGAGGGAAGGAGTTGGGGCAGGAGACATGTGGTGTACTGAGACAGGAGAGAAAGGGTTTCATGATTATTGTGCAGCAGACAGGCTTTCCCTTGAATCCAGAAAGGGTTCAAGTACAGCCCTCAAAGTTTTCTGTGACAGAGGTACACCAATGCTCAGGTACCTTGCTTTCTCTTCACCCACTTACTCACCACAAAGGCCGCATGTCTTCTGGCTTGCAATAGGACACGGAGACTGGGCCATGCCCAGGCCAAGATGTCATCAAGGTCTTGCTCTCTGGCCTTGGGAATCCGATTTGTAGCCAGACCTACTAGTCCTGACCTTCTCTAACCAGAAGTTAGCTTCCTGCTAGCTCTAATTGGGGCCATTTTCTTCTGCTCATGACACAAAAACAAAAACAAAACAACAAACCTTGTTCCCTGTTGCCTGGGGACAGATTTTCCTACCCAAGAGCCAGTAGCTTCTACTTACTGGTCTGTGTCATTATCCTCAACTCCCAGTGTGGGCCTGACTAGGGGGCCAAGGTGTGGTGGGTCAGTCTGCCCGCCATGGCCTGCGGGAGGGGCCAAAGCATAGAGTCCATATAAATTAATTTCATTGGTCCTATTATCACTTTGCTCCGAGCCTGCAAGTCTAATCTAGCGTTGAAGTAATTCATTGGGTGTGAAGTGTCCCCAGCCAAGACTTCCCTCTGCTCACGGAACAAACCTCTCCACACTTGGCGGAGACCCTGGGCCACTGCAGCCTGGCTCCAGCAGAGGGGTTGAGCAGGGAGCAGGGCCAGCAGGGGAAGACTTAAAATAGCTCCAGCCTTGGCTGCCTCCCCTGACTTTCCCAGAATGAGGCCCCAGCCCACACCCCACCAACCCCTGAAAGTACACATATGCTGAGCCACACAAATACAAGATGGAGTGACATTTGGGACTTCCACACCCAGAAGATGACTACAGAGGTCCCAGGAAACCCAGGTCAAAGTATAGGATATTTTGGACAAGTGGTCTGTGTCTCTGCTCTGTGCCTCAGTTTACCTTCCTAAGAACATGTCCTGGCTTCTCACTTCAGATCAAGCTATGAGCTAGGCTTCTAAGACTTGACCTCCTCACCTAAGAAACAGACTCTTGTAAAGGCTAATAGAGTCACTGGGAGGATTAGATGAACTAGCAAAAAGTGAGGGCGCAATGTTATGCAGTAGGTGTTCCATAAATGCTCCCCTGTTGTGAGAGTCAGGTTGGACTGTGCAGGGAGTCATCTGCAGCTGTAATTGCTGAGGCCAAGGTACACACTTGTTATAATTTCAGAAGTGTAGAAGGGCGTGGGATGGTGTGGCTCCCACGGGAGCTTTATCCCAGAATTAGGGCACCTGAGAGCTGAGAGAACGCATGCTGCCCAGCTTGATGTGTTATGATTTGATTTGCATAATTTATGGTGCAATTATTCATACCCTGATGTCAAGCTCATTAAGGAATCAGGCACCCTGAACCTGCTAGCGCCAAATCTGAGGTGGGAGAGACACAACTTTGGGGAACCTGGGGACCCTAGCCTGAGGGTAGAAGCTAGACACTCATGCATGAAGTCAAGTATTCATAGCACACCCACACGGGAGCCTGTCCCTGCCCCCTCCCATCCCAGGCACTCCTCAGGAAGGGCTGCCAGCTGGAAAGGCCTAGGGCAGGTAAAGGATTTCCTGATCTGTCTGGTCCTCAACCCCAGATACTGAAATACCACCAAATTAGTACCACCACCATTGTCATCATCATCATTGTCATCATCGTCGTCATCATCATCATCATCATCATCATCACCACTAATGAGACAGGCTCTTACTATGTAGCAGTTACTGTCCTGAAACTCACTATAAGACCAGTCTGGCCTTGAATGTACAAGATCCATCTTCCTCTTCCTCCCCAGTATTGAGATTAAAGATGCATGCCAGGATGCCCAACATTGTCAGCTCTTGTCTGGCTCCTGCACCTAGGTCTGACCTTGGCCACAGTGTACCAATGGATGGGGAAAGTAAGGGATCATGGGTCCAGGCAGAATCTCTCTTAGCAAGCAGCAAGGTGCCCATCTCCTTAATTCAGAAAACTGTAGAGGACTCTGGCTCCAGTTCAGGGAAGGGCCTGGGGAAACTGAGAGGCCTGGGTTGGGACATAGGAGCACAGCCCATGTCCTGCTCAGAGTGGTGAGTGTGGGGCCTTTCTTTGGGCTCACTCAGGTCTCAGTCTCCTCCTCAGTAATGGGCTGCTATGCAAGCTGTATGGACTCCGTGACTCACAAATCCCCATAGAGACTTGGCGCTCGCTAGGTGTTCCCAAGACAAATGGCTTCAGGACTCAGTCTCAGAGACACCAAGCCAGGAAACATGCAAGCAGCTCCTTTCTTCTAAGTCCCTATCTCAGGAAGAGGCCCATAGTGATGGACCCTGACTCTGCTTAAAGCCTATGGGGAAATTCTCCTACAGGCTGGATCCCAGAACCCAGCCTCCCTAACCACAATGCAACCTTCCATGTTCTCTTAGCATGACCCACTGGGTAGTTGGGAACAGGGCAGTTGCTCTGTTTCCCCTGTCTTTTCTCTCCCAGCACCCAGGGCTCAGCAGAGTCCAGCCAAAAAACATTCAGACTACATTCACATTCACGTCTGCCAATGGTGCAAGGGATGGGGGGTGGGGGAGGATGGATAGGGACATAGCGTGACACACTTCCTCTATACTCTCACTCTAAGGGCTGCCAAGGCTCTGGGGAAAGTGGCAGGCCATACTTCAAATTCCTCTTGACTTCCACCTTGGATTCTCTCCCTCTCATCCGGGTTCCCATCCCTTCACTGAAGTGCTTAGAAACTCTGCCTTTGTCTTTCAAATGGGCTGAAGAGTGTCCATGAGTCTGGCCCTCAAAGTGCTGAGAACTCCAGCAACTGCACCAGGCTCTCAGTAAAGCACCTGGGAAACCGTGGGAGTTGGTGTTTTGTTTTGTTTTGTTTTACTGTTTGGCTTGTCTAATCTGTGTCTTGGGAATGGTGGAGCTCAGCTCAGCCCCACCTGTCTTGCCCCTTAAAACACAGTGATGACATCACCTGCTGGCTCTAAGCCAGGACCCAAGCCATGTCTCTGAAGGGCATGAGGCCAGGGATGTCACATGAGCCAAGTGAGGGCAGTTCTGAGGTTGTAGAGCCCAAGTAGGAGGTCCCAGAGCCCCCTCCCTGATGCTGTCTTCTGTGTCCCAGACTGGTCTCAAACTCCCTGGGTAGCTGATGATGCTCTTGTTGAGCCTCCTACATGGGATTATGGGTGTGGCCCACCAGACCCGTTTATGCAGTCCTGGGAATCAGATCCAGGGCTTCATGTATGCTAAGCGAGCACTTTAACAGCTAAACTGCATTTTAGTCTCTGGTTATGGTTTGAATGTGTCCTGCAAAGTTTGAATGCAAAGGACTTGGTATCTACTGCAAAGCATTGTGATGCAGGACCTCTGAGAAGTAACTCAGTCAGAAGGACCCTCCCTCCTGAGTGGATTCATAAGGAGAATGCTCCATATGAGAGAAGTTATCATGTTATAACTCAGCAAGAAGGCCCTCAAGAGGATGTGTTCCCAATCTTGGGCTGCCCTCTAGCTCTGAACCAAATCCCATCCCTGTTTATTACATATTACTCAGGCTGTACGTAGCATTCTGATACAGCAACACACAACACATTAAGAACTAAATGGGGAAGGCTCACCGTGTGTGAGGGGTGACCTATGCCATGCATGAATTCTGCTGGGCTTTCCCTGTCCCTCTTCAGGAGGGAAGCATGGCCACATTGGCTGTCAGCACTTCTGCAGACTGGATGTTGGGAGCACTCTCTGAATGTCTCCTATGACAAGGGAAAGGGAATCAATCCTGGGCCCAGGAAGACACTGAGCTATAGTGGCCAGTGAAGTCTGGGACGTGGGTGAGACACAGAGTTGTCCCAGTTTGAGATGAGGACTGCATCTTCCTTCTCTGGAAGTCAACCAGTCCCCAGATGGAGCCTATCTCACAAAAGGGAATGTCCCAGAGTTCACTGGCCACTATAGCTCAGTGTCTTCCCAGGCCCAGGACTGATTCCCTTTCCCTTATAGGAGAGATTAAGAGAGTGCTTCCAACATCCAGCCTGCATGTCAGCCTCCACCACAGAGGCTGTGCACAGGGGAGCAGCTGTCCCGGGTGGATGCTGACTCACGATCATCATCTAACTGAGGAGGAGATGGTCCTACTGCAATGGGAAACAGGGACGGTTTGGAGGGGTTAGGAGAGGCAGACATGGCAGAAGCTCACTGATCAGCCTCCACAGGCTTTGACTGCTGGTTTGTTTGCTGCAGAGTGGATAAGGGGAGATAGGGATCTGAGAAGACACTTGATTTTAGGCCTAGCTCTGAATGGGTAGTAAGGTCATTTCCTGACCTGAAGAAACATGGAAAAGAAGTAGTCAGATGAGGTAGGGAATGTAGACTAAACTTATGATTTAAGGAGGATGTGAACAGCCAAGGAACGAAGCCCAGGCATATGTGAAATAAATGTCTGAGCTAGGGGCTGGGGGCATCTTAGAGACTGTGAATCTTTGAAGAAGGACCTTGTGGGGATCTCTCTACAAACCTACCTAGCTTAAGCCTGGGACAGAGATCATGCCAGGTAAATATTGGCTAGATGGATAATGGACTGATGGGTGAACGGATGGATAAGTCAGTGGGTGGTAGATGAATATATAATATGGATAATGGATATGTGAATGGGTGTGCAGATATACATACGAGTGGATGGATGGATGGATAGATGGATGGATGGATGGATGGATGGATGGATGGGACAGTGAGTGGGTGTATGGATGGAGGAATGAGAGGATGGTGGACAGATGAATGAGTAGATGGATGAATAGACAGACATATTGACAGATGGATGAACGAACATGAGGGGAGTGGGGTATACAGATGTATCAGAAAGTGGGTGGCTATATGAACAGATTGATACATGGACAGGTGGACAAGTAGACATGTGGATAGGTGGTTAGGTAGACAGACATATGATGTATGGATGCATGGAGACATAAATGAGAAAGGTAAATAAATGGACAGATGGATAAATGATAGGTGGAAAGATGGACATATGGATAGATGAGTGGGTGTCTGGCTAGATAGATAAATGGATGGTTGGGCAGATGGACAGATGGGTAAGTAGACAGACTGACAAACAGACATGTTCCCTGCAGCACCTCAGACTGACTGACAGTGGGGAGTGGGCCCTTTTCTGAGTCCAGGCCTCAGTATCTTGGCTCCTTGCTGTAGCCACCAACCTCACTGACAGATTGGAAAAAGGAGTGGGGAGGACGGCAGTGTTGAGAACCCACCAATCCCAGCCAGCATGGATGGGGACACTGGACAGCGGCTGTATCCAGCATGGATGGGGACACTGGACAGCGGCTGTATCCTGATAAAAGAAAAAAAAAAAAAAACAAAAACCTGAGGCCCAAAGGAACTGGTCACTCACCCAAATGCATCCTTCAGTGGGGGCTCCAGATGGAAATGAACTGGGTTTTGAAGCTACAGCTTGATTTCAGTTCATCATGAAGGGCACTGGGTACTGAGTACTCAGAAGCAGTCAGGCTCCCTCTGTGGGTCCCCCCTCCCCAGCAACCAAATGAAACCAAAGAGACCTGCTCTCTTGGGTATAGGTAAGGTGTGTCACAGACTAAGAAACTATGAGCATGGTCAACTTTCCAACCCTGTGGGTAGCTGGCAGCGGGCACTGTCTCATCCCCCAGCACCCTGGAGGTCTTGCTGATGTCAGTGGGTTGCCAGCCAAGTGAGCTGGCCTGGAGCAAGGTATCAGAGCTGAGATAGAGGTTTCTAAGATGAGGCCATGTGAAGCAATGTGGGCTGAACACAACCCGACAGGCCTTTCCCTTACCCTTCCTGGGACGCTCTGGCTGAAAGGGACAGGACCATTGGTCTGCCTGTGTGCAGATCCCCACCTTCACACCCATTCCACATGATCTCAGAGGGATCCAGTCCCTAGAGTATAGGTGGTGCAGTTGAAACCAAGGTAGGACAGGGTTTTGCCCAGTGTGACTATGTAGCTGGTAACAGGTTCACACACATTCTCCCACCACTCCCACCCTCACCCCCACCCCCACCCGCACCCGCAACCTTTCGGAGAAGGACCTGGCAACTGTCAGGAGGAGCTCTTGGTCTGCTGGGGAAACAACTACATACCTAGTCAATGACAACATGGAACTGTACGACAATAGCCACACAGGGCTGGGGGAGTCCAGAGGCAACCCACTAAAGGCTCTGGGTCTGAGAGGCTCTCTAGAAGAGTCTGCAGAAAAGAGCACAGGCAAGCACAGGACCCACAGAGAGATCCCACCTCACTGTTCACTTAGCCTGTACCTTCAGAGCCTAGTCCCCTTCTTTTCTCAGACTTACACTGTATCTCAGGGGTGGGGGACAAGGGCAGAAATGACAGGCTAGCAAATTGTGAAAAGAAAGCATGAGAGCTGCCAGGTAGTGGTGGCGCACGCCTTTATTCCCAGCACTTGGGAGGCAGAGGCAGGTGGATTTCTGAGTTCGAGGAACTGGTCTACAGAGTGAGTTCCAGGACAGCCCGGCTACACAGAGAAACCCTGTCTCAAAAAAAAAAAAAAAAAAAAAAAAAAAAAAAAAAAAAAAAAAAAAAAACTGAAAGAAAAAACTTAAAAGAAAGAAAGAATGAAAGCAAGTGTGGGAGCCCTCAGGCCTGGCAGTGAGGACACTTCCTTTTCCATTGTAGCAGCTGTCTCTGCTGCACACTGTAATGTCAGGGAAGGCAAGTGCAGAACACAGGGAAGGATGGGCCAGCTCATGCTCTTGCCCCTCAGGACTAATTCACTCCATCATTAAACAACTGTCAATCATCCTGTTCTAAGGGAGTCACTTCCACCATCACAATCATTCTAGGAAGAAAGAATGGCTGAATATTCTTTCCTACAGGCATACAGGGACAATTTGGGGGAAGGGACTGAACACAACTCCAGGGTTCATTCAAAGACTGGTTCTCTGTAAATAACTGGGAGATTTGGGGTCTCTTCATCAATAGATGAAGATCCTCACCAGGTGGTGAGATGCTGGCTGGCAGTGGGTATGCACCATGTTGGGTAGCACCAAACTGACATCTCTTCCCCAGCAATCCTACAATGTCCTTCTCCATATATTTCTCAAAGATGCTCAGCTGGAGGGAGGAGAATACTCTTGAGGAAGGCTCCCAGCACTGGCTGCACACTCGCCTTGGGCAGAGGATAGACAAGATAGATAGATGATAGATAGATAGATAGATAGATAGATAGATAGATAGATAGATGATAGATAGATAGATAGATGATAGATAGATAGATGATAGATAGATAAATAGATAGATAATATATGATAGATAGATAGATAGATAGATAGATAGATAGATAGATAGATAAACAGACAGACCCAGGCTGTAACAAGTACACACTGACCTGACAGGCTTTCTCAATTGGCAGTCATGGAAGAATAGGAAGCAGCAGAGGGGCCTGGCTCACTGTGGACTTGGGCGGGGAAACCCTCTCTGTGCCTCTTTCTCCTTCGGATCACCCAGGGCATCCAGGTGTGTCCAACCTTTTAATGTTGCAACGTGATGCTGTCACCTATGAAGTTCACACACAAGGACTGCACAAAAAGTTACAGAAACAAATTTTTTAAAACTCGATGTTTTAAAGAACTTTATGATTTTGTGTTGGGTTTCATGCAGAGTTGACTTAGAGGTATGCACCCCACAATGAGCTACAGTTTGGACACACCTGTCAGCTTTAGACATTGTGAGCCACCCTACTTCTAGCTTCACGTAGCTCAGGACTACAGGGACACTGAACCTAGAGTCTCCAGGGGAACTCCAGACTAACAGTCTCCTAATTAGTAGCTAAAGGACCAGAGTCACATGGTGAGCTGAGGGTCTTTCTATCACTTATTCCATGACGCAGAAGCCCGAGTCCACTCTGGCAGCCTCTACTCAATTCCTGTGCCTGTTTTGAGATTCTCAGCAGTAAATGGCTCCAGCCTATTGCTGTGTCCTGCCTGCCTTGTGCAGGAGCAGCCACGCCATCAATCCCCTCCTTGCCTTGTGGCACCAGCCAGCTCACTGCAGGGCTTCGTGGAAAGATCTCAGACCAAGAGCATCTCACCCTCCGCACCTTGTCACCTCCCTGGCCTCTAGCTGACTGTGGGCACCACATCAGTGTCACGGATGCCCAGGTCTGCCCAGGTGCATGCCTGCCTCTGAACATTGGGGCTCACAGGAAGGGAGAAAACTTCACTTCTTTTAAATTATTTTTATTTCTAATTATGTGTATGTGCTTATAGGTATGTACATGTGAGTACAGGTGTCCATAGGGCCAGTCATTCCCAAGGTGAAAGCAGTCACAATCTACTTAACGTGGGTGCTGCGAGCAAACTTGGGTCCTCTATGAGAACAATGTAAGTTCTTAGCTGACAGGCCATCTCTTTAGCCCCAGACCTCACTTCTGGAAGGCACTCTGCTGCAAGAACCCCCGGCTAGCCACTTGAGAGCTCCACAGGATCCCTGTAACCCCCAGTACAACCCACTGAGTTCAGGATCCCTTTAGACATGTTCCTAGGCTGTGTGTGGACCCACTTCCATCACACAATGCTTTGTGGTACCAGTGAGATCACGCTATCCTTGGGGCTTTGGTCTCCACTTCAGGAAAACAAGACACTAATTCCATTCTGACCTCACCCGATTGCCAAAGGCTGCATGGCCTACTGAAGGTGGGCGGTGTCAAGCTGTTCCTAGGGTGTTGCTCATCCAAAATGGCTGTGCTGAGCCCTGTGACAGTGGATGGGGGTGGGTTAGGTGTCAGAGCCCCTTCCTGAAGGCTCTGAGTGATCTAGCAGAGGAGATAGGTAGGGCATTGAGGTACACAGTGTGTCACAGGCAGAGGACGACCCAGGACGGCCCCTACCAAGTCACAGACGCTGAGCAGCAGTTTGAACATAGGACAACGCATTGAGCACTTCAGTGACAGGAGGGAGGCCTGAGGACAAGCATGACTAGGCCAGGGGACCTAGGCAGACCTGCATGCTAAGAGGACATGGTGTCTGTCATGGACCCTTCTGCAGGGCTGAAAACCTGTGGGTGACCTGGACAAGAAAAGGTTTTAGCAAAAGAGGTTGATGGCTGAATCAATAGTGAAAAAGTTCCCTGGGGTTGGGGGAAGGACTTTGATGGACAGTTATGAAAAAGACCTATGGTTGGGGGTGGGCAAAATGTAGGAAGGCTGGGGCAGTTCCGTCCTAGCTGGGCAGATGGTGAGGAAAGGAATGGAGGGATGGTGGCAAACCGACTTAGGAGGAAGGGACTGGGTGACAGAAGAGCTCCTTGTCTGGTACACTAGAGTCTTCCTGTTCTACTAACCTATCCAGTGACTCAAGCCAGCCCCTTCCTCTCTGGGCCTTGGCTTCCCCACCTGGGAAGTAGGAACACAGAGGCACACATCCAAGTTCATACCGCTCTACCCGACAGGCTTTAAAGTACCGGCCTTTCATGCTTCGCGAGTCGGGGCATTCACCTCTCCCCTGCCCCCCACAATTCATCCTTTCTTGAAGTATGGGCTCTGGAGTTAGGGAGCCTCACCCACCCTCAGGTGAGGGCAGGTAACCTGGGCTGCATGTACAGAACTTCAGCGCCACCTACTGCCCATCTGGAAAAACCCACCAGGTTCAGGCTTTTGGACTCAAGTCCCTATGGACTGAAGCACTTCTGGCCCCTCCCCAGCCCAGGCCTCTCAGAGGATTCTGACCAGCTCTTTCCTGGAGGCTCTGATCAGCTCTTTCCTGGAGGACACGGGGTATGGTGAGAAGCACCACCTCCCCTTGCTTCCTCCAGGGATGGGCTTCCATTCCCTTCCGTTCATTCTCCCCGGCCCCACAGCCAGGCTACACCAAAAAGCCAGCTCCTTCTCTGCTTTCCTACCGCTGCTACCTTGGCCCAGGTGCCATGTCTTCCTCTTGTCAAGTGAACGCCTCCCACACCAGAGCGAAGACTGGAGGGCCCGGTTTCTCTAGTAGCTTTTCCAAGGCCACAAACTTGTCGGCTCTTTCCAGAGTTCTGCCCTTCAAACTTGGTATTTTGGTGATGCATAGTGACACACATCTGTCAGAAGGCCACCTCTTGGTCTTTTCATATACTACCCCTCGAATTCTTTGTCTTTCAGAACTTTCTTAAGTGTTCTCAAGAAAGCTTACCCACCCAGGGGCCTGCACACTCCACATTATGCAGTGTGGATACCAGGGCTTCTGGTGGTTGGGACAGAAGGTGCACTGAAAAGCCGGTCTCTCTCCCCATCCCCTCCGAATCCGGGAACATTTACAAGCTGCTCCAGGGGCTGGAGGAGAGGGTGTGGAGGCTGCAGACCTCAGGAAGCACCTTGTACCCAGTTACCCCGCTGTCTCCAGTGGGAGATGGAGGCGTCTCAGTTGATTGTGGAGATGACCCTGAGCCTCCATCCACACTGGTCCTCAACCTGGAAGTGAAGAGCCCCCATCCACATGTGGTGCAGTGCTGACCTGTGCTGACTGACCATGAAGGCACTCGGGGGCGGGGGTGGGGGGGGGTGGTGAGCCTTCCAGGCAGGTGAGGCATTCCTCCGTGTAGCTGGCTGGAGCAGAGGTGCTTCCGCTTGAGTCTAGTTACTGGGCTCACTTCCCAGTTGGGAGACTGAAGTATCTCAAGGCTGGAGAGAAGGGCCAGCTCTATTTGCTCTGCCTTTGGCAGCACTGTGGGCCGAGGGTAGCTCACACCTAGGTAAGTACAATGAATAACCAATACACACACGAACACATGTTCAGTATCTGTAGTTGTCAGGAAAATACAAATCAAAACTACAAGGAGAATCCATCTCACCTTAGGACGGCTATCATCAAGAAAGCAGGCACTAAGAGTGCAGGCACAGGGGTGAGAAGCGCTCTCACATCAGAGGGAGGTTCTCAACCTGTGGGTCGAGGAGTCACATGTTGGTATCCTGTATATCATGTACCCATCAGCAAAATTATAGTTATGAAGTAGCAATGAAATCATTTTATGGCTGGGGTCACCACAACATGAGGAACTGTATTAAAGGGTTGCAGCATTAGGAAAGTTGAGAACCACTGTATATACTGCTGATGGGAATATAAATTATTGTAGCCACTATGGAAATCAGTATGGAGGTTCCTGGAAAAACTAAAAAGAACTGTCATGTGATCCAGCTATACATCCTGGGTATACATCACCACTTCTGGGTATACACCCAAAGGAATCAAAGGCTAACACATAATTAAAATTCCTTCACCTCTGTGTTTATGACGGCATAAGTAACAACGGGCAAGTCCTGGGGTCGGCCTCTTACAGATGAATGGATGAAGACACTGTGAACAGATGGGCACAGGGGTGTCCTGTTCAGTCATAACTGAAAATGAAGTGTACCTGCAGGAAAAACGATGGACCAAATCCTTCATGACAAGCAGAATAGCCAGGCGCAAAGACAAGTACTGTGTCTTCTCTTGTATTAGGGATCAGAAAGTGCAGCATGAAAGTAGATGGGGACCATGAGAGGGGAGGAGCATGAGAAAGTAGTGGGAGAGTGAGGTACCTTATGTGCACACAATGAACCCATTGCTTTACAGGCCAAGGCCAGTTGTAGTGGGGGCCTGTGGAAGTAGTTCTCAGTGGATGGAGTGCTTGCTCAGCACGTATGAGGCCCCGGGTTCGATCTCCAGCCTCAGGTGAAACCAGGCATAATGACACATTCCTATGACCCTGGTAATCATGAGGTAGAGACAGGAAGAACTGGAGTTTAAGGTCATCTGCAAGTCAGAGGCCAGTCTGGGCTATATGAGACTCTATATCAAAGCTGAAAGACAAAATGTAATCACGGGGGAACAGCTGCTAACACAGGGATTCCAGGCCGTCTCCTAGAGACTAGGTAAACTTCAGGTAAGACAAGCAGGCAGCCCATGCTCCACATACTGTGACATGCTGAACATGTTAGAAAGTTTCCTGGTCTGATGATCCGATAAAACTAGACCAGACAGGGTGGGGATGCAGAGGGCTGGGCTTGGGAAGAGTTTGAATCCTGAAGCCAGAGCTCTGCAGCTGGGAAGTTAACCTCTGTGTTCTAGTTTCCTCTTGCCTCAAAGAGAGATGCTGTTTAGCTCCTGTAATATCAGAGATCTGGTGAAAGTGCCTTACAAATTTTTTCCCAACCCTCATTATTATTCCAGTCATTGCTGGTTCTCTATGAGAGAAGCCAGCCTGAGGGTGGGTGATAGGCTCGGCAGTCCCTCCTGCAATGCCCCCCCACCCCCCAGCCACAGGAAGTGAAGGTCCTCTTCCTCTGAGCCACAGCCCCCCCTACTCCTCCCCTTCTCCAAATCTACAGGTTTTCCCTGGGTCTAGGCTGACTTAGTACATGTGCCATTTTCTCACCAGAATGTGACTTCTTCCTTTGGGGTGCTTCAAAGTCAGTGATGACAGAGGACCTAGAGGGAGGAGACAGACCTGAGCTCAAATTTCTTTCAGAGCTATGGGATCTTGGTCTGTGAATCAACTTCCTGAGCCCTGTAGCTCAGAAATATGTAAATGAGATGACATTGGCAAGGGACTGTAACATCTGCCACTGGGTTGGCGGGCAATCACAGGCAACGCAGGAGCTTGAGCTTGGGAGACAAGAGGGCATTACAAGAAGTGGCTTTGGACTTGGGCATTCACAGGGGCTAGGTAGAGTGGACAGCTTCCTCTCCTCCCCGAAGGTCTGGCTACACTTTGTTGATGTTTGTAAGTGGGCAGCAAATAACCCTTGCACAGAATGTGTTGTTGCTTTTCTTTTAAAAACTGAAGTGAGGAAAAGATAGCAAGCTGAAACCAATTAAATCAGCACAGAGGGATTTATCAAAACATTGGCAAGCAGACCCACAGGACCAGGAATGCTCAGCCGCTGAGTCCCAGGCAGGCAAGAAAGGGGTGGAGAGCAGCTCAGGGTACACCTGAAACCCTTGGATGCTTCTGGAATTTGCTGTGTCAGGTACTTCTGGAACTGGGTGGGTGCAGAGGCTAACTCCAAGAAGACTGTATGGAAATCTATTTAAGAAGCAGATTCCTGGGCTGCAGGGATGGTTCAGCAGTTAAGAGCACTTTCTGTTCTTGCAGAGGACCAGGGTTCAGTTCTGGGCACCCACATAGTGTTTCATAACTGTCTATAACTTCAACTCCAGGAGATCTCCCAGTTTTTTTCATCCCACCCCTCTGCAGAATAGCAACCAATGGTCCAGGAAGAATCAACACAAGAGCTCAGGCAGGGGAAAGGGGGGGCTTTTCTCTTGATCAGTCTCTGAAGTGCCTCAACCAGATCCTTGTGCGCAGCTCTATTTTGTTCCCAGAGAACAAAGCCCGTGTTGTAAAGTTCCATTCTCAGACATAAGCAGAGAGATGAGCAAGTACTTGCAGACACCCCAGTGGGAGAGTCAGAGATTTTTAAAGGATAAAAGGCAGAATAACAACAAAACCCCAGGGGGTATCTAAAAAGGAATTTAGATAAGTGAGTCTACAGAAAGCAGGCTACAAACAGAAAAGAATAATTAGTACTCTAAAAAGTGAGGTATTATAGCCACGAACAAGAATTGGATGCTACAAAAAAGAACTCTTGGGGATTAAATATAAAATAGTAAAAGGGGGCAGATTAAGAAGAATGGTTGGAAGAAAGTTTGGGGAAAACAGAGCAGAATGATGAAGAGAAAACAGAAAAGAGAAGATAATGAGGACATTGGGGAATTCAGCATCTGGCTGAAGTGATGGAAGGCTAGTATGAAACACTGATGTCAACAAGACAGGGAAGTTATGATGGGGGTCACCACAGGGCAGCACAGATGGCTCGCCAGGTAGGGAGCTTGCTTGAGCCTGATGGATGTCCTGAATTCAGCCCTTTGGAAGGTGCTACCCTTTGACCCAGACTGTGTCCATCTTCGTTAATTAGCTGTGCTTGCTTGTGAGAGAGTCCAGCACAATCTGGCCTGTGGACTATAAAGATTCCCCCCAGAGAAAGAGTTGGTAGGGGCCAGTGGGTCATCCTAGAGTATCCAGTCATTCTTCCCAGCCTTCTAATTGCACGTGGCCTTTTGCTACAGAATATAGGATAAAAACTCTAGGGGAAGAAGACTCCATCTATGTTGCTATGGGGATGCCCTCATCAATCAGTGTGGCTGCCTTGGAGTCATCCACTCCCCTGTAAGCAACCCCTCCTCTGTGCATGCCCTGGAAATAAGCCCCATAAACTCATTGGTTCCCCAGGCTGAACTTCAGTGAAATAGAGCGTTTGTTCATCATTCAAATCTTAGAGGGAGGGAGACATAGCTTATGTCTTCCCCCAGGAAGAATTTTAGCAGCAGGGGCTCACATGGTGGAAGAAGAGAGCAGACTCCTGCAAGCTGTCTTCTTACTCCCACTGGAGTCATGCTTCAGAAGAGATGAGAGTGTGAACCAAGGTAGAGGAAGATGCAGCACCCAAGGAAGGATACGGCCAGGAGAGCAGGTAAAGGATGTGGAGGCCAGTGGACTTGGAATGAAAAGCAACTCCTCCTGATGGTACAGGCTGGGAGGCTGGGAGGCTGGGAGGCTGGGAGGCTGGGAGGCTGGGAGGCTGGGAGGCTGGGAGGCTGGGAGGCTGGGAGGCTGGGAGGCTGGGAGGCTGGGAAAGCCTCCCAATAAACACCGGTGCACACTGAAACATGCTGAGACTGATGCCACTATAACTGCTGTGCAGGGACAGAAAAGTAGTCATAGAACACTACACACCTGTGCTGTCAGCAGCGTTGCCTTGATCAGTTGCTGCAAAGAATTCTTGTAACCAAAGTTGTGATGCAACTATGCCAAGAGGTTGGGGGACACAGACTGTACACATGGCTATAAAAAAATAACAAGGGGAAGGGGTGACAGATCACGAAGCAGCTGGGAAGGCAGGGACAGAGCAGATCTCGGAGACACCCTGATTGGCCAGCCTAGCTTAATTGTTGAACTTCAGGCGCCAGTGAGAGATCCTATCTCAAGATGAACAGCTAGCTGCTGAAGAATAACATCCAGGGTTGATTTCTGGCCTCTAAACACACACACACACACACACACACACACACACACACGTGCACACACATCAGAGAGAGGGGGGAGGAGGAAGAGGGAGGCAGTTTTAACTTAAAGTTAAAAGCAGTTGTCTCCTTAGAAAAAGTGAGTGAAAAAGGATGTTACAAGGTTTCCAGACTTTCTAAAACTTATACTTCCACAACTAAACTTAAAAGGTTGCATGCCTACATGTCTCTAAGCCAAGGGGCCACTAATGGCCAGTCCTTTTCAACTGAAGTCTTACATAACATGGACCAATTCCTCAGTGGTAACAGGGGTTCTGTGGAAGATGCCAGGAGCTAAGCCAACTAAGTAGATGTCTTTCAAGATGCCTTCTGTGGTCCTTGCGACCTGTAATGATGCTTCCTTGTAGCGCACAGCCTCGCCGATAAGGAGAATGCCACACTCAGGATTCTTCTGACAGCATTTATTGAATAGCTCTTCAAGATGGAGAAAAGGGGAAGGACGCCGAGCTCAGAAAGCCCGCTGCTTAAATAGAGCTTTTGGGAGACGTGCAGATCCCTCATTGGCTCAAATCTCTCATCCAATTGTCATACTCGGTTTTCGTGCCATGCGCAGGCGCATTCTCAAGTAAAGCTTCCGTGAAGAACCAGGAAGCAGAAGCCTGCACCATCTTTTTATGGCAAATACGGCTCCTCACACTTCCTTCCCTCACCTACATCAGCTCTTTTTACCATGATGAGTACCCAGTTTCAACAGTCTAGTGGATGTTTATTGGGTCTCATCACTGCCAGCAGACTCCGAAGTCTTCTAAGGACAGTGACTTGGGCACAGACCAGCCACTCCTTTGCCCCATGTGTAAATGATCAGCAGCTACTGAGCAACAGGCTTCTGGAACAATATGACCCTTGCTGCTTAGTCATCAGAAGGATTATCCTTAGTCTTGCTCTGCCTAATGGTTTTGGAACAACGGAAATGCTTGACAAATTGCCTGTTGAGTGGCTGGAGCATCTACATTCCCGATGTGCTGTAGGATTTGAATAACTCTCAGAACCTTCTAGCAAAGTGCCAAGATGTGCCATGTATCAGCAGAGGTGATGCAGAAGAGAGCGGGCTCTGAGTCTCGGAGGTATAACTGGGAACTGAGTGTGCAGTGAGAAGATGTGGTGGTGAGGTCTCAGGGGGTTCATGGTGTCTCGGAGGCCTGCTGTAGGAGAATGGGAGCAGGGGAAATAGGGAAGCAGGGTATCTCAAAGCAGCTGCAGAACAGCCTGGATGGAGAAGTGACTCATCCTGGCCTGTCCCACCCAGAGCTGTCTAACTGCCCCTTGGTCTGGCTTCCAGTGTCCAGCTTGCAGAGTTCCTCATCTGGAAGGATGTTTGAGCCAGATCCCACACCCTGGTATAGGGTGGGTGGGGTCCCAGGCCCAGGCCTCCTCTCCTTTGGCTGGTGCATAGCTGAAGATGCTGGGTCAAGGACTCCAGAAGAATGGGACACTAGCTCACTTACCTCAGAAGTTTCCAGACTTTATGGATTGGCAAGTTTGAACTAAAGAGATAGCTACCAACATCAAATT
Source organism: Arvicanthis niloticus (assembly GCF_011762505.2). Lineage (NCBI taxonomy): Eukaryota > Metazoa > Chordata > Mammalia > Rodentia > Muridae > Arvicanthis > Arvicanthis niloticus. Next base: position 68,129,719 of record NC_047658.1, on the reverse strand, counting down.
ATCATCTTGGGTTTTTTTTTTTTTTTTTCATTTTGTTAAGAACACTCCAAGTAACACTCCTTTTAAAATGTGTTTGTGCACCACAGGCATGTGGAGGCCAGAAGAGGGTGTCATACCCTCTGGAGATGAAGTTACAGGCAGCTGCTTTGAGCAGCTTGATGTGGTACTGGGAATCTCAGCAGCCTCAAGAACCACCTACTGTCTGGGGAGGTAGCTTAGTAGTCAGTCTTTCCCTAGCTTATATGAGGCCCTGAGTGCCATCCCCAGCATTGGAAATCACCGCGGTGTCCTGTTTCCTGTCCTGAGCGATGCTCACCATGGACTCACGCAGTGGAAGTGCATCAAACTGTCCAGCCTGAGTACACTAGACATGCAAGAACTTCATTCATGAAACCACCATGTACAGTATGGCCCTGGTATTTAAAGATAAATTTAATCTCAAAATGTAAGGGTGCCTGGACTTGACCTGACTTGGGCAACAAGGGAATAAAGAAAGAACAGACACAGCTACAGAAGATCTGGGGTCAAGTGGACTGTGTGTGCTCTGATGGAGTTCCACCTACTGCATGGCAACCCAGACCCTCAGCATTTAATACAGCAGCCGGGGGCTGGGGCTAGCTAGTCTGGGTAGAAGGCTTCTGCTTGCCAGACAGCCAGCCAAGGATGCGCACCTCCAGAAGCCGCAGTTGCTAGGTGTTTGCACACACAGGCCAATCATTTGTAAACAGTCGCACTTGTCAAAATTCACTCTCAGAGCAGAGAAGGCTTTGCTGTTCCTCTGAGCTTCACCCGGATGTGGCAGGGAAGCTGAGCTCCTTCCATGGGTCTGAGTGACCAGGTCCTTGACATGGCCCTGCCTACACCAAACTAACACATTCACTCAAGGCCTCTCTGCTCCCCACATGTAAGGAAGGCATGGGCTAAAGGTCAGTCACTCATCCTAAACGGGTACACTAGTAAAGCTTCCGTTGCTTATTTTATATGTATAATATCAAAACAACTTCCAGGGGAGAGATGACTAAAACCCTGCTTCACAACTCCACTCCACACTGGCTTTCGACTTTCACTGCAGGGGTTTTACATCCAGCCCCAGCTCCCCACTCTGACCCAGGTGAGGAGAATCCAGTTCCTCCTTGGTTATCTCTCGAGGGGGAGTGAAAGTCACACCCAGAATACCTCTGAGGAATGTGCACTGTTCATAGAACACATCGAGAGAGGCTGAGAACCAACTGCCAGCCCTGCTATCTAACCCTCCTGCTTTGAAGGCCAGGCCAGATGGAGAGGACTCAGCCATCAGGTATCTTAATCACACGGCAGAGTGATCAGAGCTTTGTCTGAAAGGGATGCTGTAGACCCAAGAGACCCTGGCCAGTCTTTTCATTGGCAAGCTTTCGGGGGATGCCAGTCTCCCTTGGACAAAAACTGAGACCCAGAGAAAGGTTGCCTCACCCAAAGTCACATAACAGTTCGGGGGAAACCTGGGCTCTGGGGCCATCCCCTTTACCAAAGGCTGAAAGGTCCGGTAGTGCTCATTCCTGGCCCTGAGAGCTGCTCACAGGTCCTGCCATGAGGTTATCATCCTTCAGGCAGACCTTCAGGGCTCATGCTGGGCTTCAGGGAATGGTTTGAGTTACTTGCATGGAGACTCCCCCTCAGAAGCCAGACAGCACTCTCTGGTTGGCAGGAATACAGCTCAGCAGGGCTGGGCTCCTGCAAGAAGCCAGAGCTGCTACAATGGAGGACTTCAGCCACCCAAGCCTGTTCAGGGCTGCTGTCACCAAGTTTAGGCTGACACCCTGGCTCTGGCAGAGAATGGGCGGGGCAGGAGAGGAGGTTAGGAAGGTTCTGCCAGGTGGGTTGGGGAGGGATATTTGGCATCTGCAAAACGGGTCTCTTTCCATCTGGAGAGCTTCGCTCAGCTGGCCTCCTCCTTGTTTCTGTCTCCTCAGCCATGCCCAGTCTCCGTCGACTGCATAAAGCCTCTTTGATTAATGAGGTCATGAAGAAGCTGCTTCAGGTTCTGGCCTTCACCACCCAGTCTGGAAAGTAGCTGATTATACTCGATAATCTTTTGAAAGGATTTATCTTTATTATTTGTTAAGTATGTGTGTGTGTGTGTGTGTGTGTGTGTGTGTGTGTGTATGTGTATGTGTGTGTTCTTGCATGTGTATGCAGTGCCCATGGAGGAAGGGAAGGGGTGTCACATCCCCTGGAGCTGGACTTACAGAGGGTTATGATTACCTGTAGTGGGTGCTCAGAATTGAACTTGGGTTCTCTGGAAAAGCAGCAGTAAATGCTCTTACATGCAGCACGCTCTCTCTAGTCCTATAAGCGAGAGTCTTTAAGGAGTCTATTGGCACCCTTAGTGCTGGGGAGCTTGTCAGCTGCTCCATTTCTACCCTGATTGGGGGGGGGGGGCGGGTAATGACGACATTTCACACACAACAGAGACTCAAGCCAGGAAGACGATCTGACAGCTACAGGCTCCGGGTGCTTGAAGGGGTAGAATTGGTTGAATTATATGAAAGAATAAATAAATTCAGCTTAAGATGACTTTACTTTTGTTTCATAGATGGGAACTATAGGCAAGGCAAGCATGTCTACTACCAGGCACCCTCGGCTGTTTAAGATTACTGTAAACAGGGGATGGAAAGACGCTTCAGCAGTTAAGAACACTTGCTTAGGACCAAGGCTTGGTTCCCAGCACCCATATGGTGACTCACAACCACCCATAACTCCTGTTCCATGGCATCTGACCCCTTCTTCTAGCCTCTGCGGGCACCAGTTATACATATGGTACACATACATACAAAAGGAAAGCTCATATACATAAAATAAAAACAAATCTTTAAAAATTATCTTAAGCAAAGATACCATTGCCTCCACAAATCAGGGTCCTACTCTAACAGCCTGCATCTGACATCTGACAGACAGGACACTCCTTGCTGAGGTCACAGGAACAGCACATGGGGATTGGGCTGGCATCCTGAACCTGGATGTCTAAGAGCTGCTTGTCCAATGGATGAGAATCTGCCCACCCACACATGGCCAGGGCTGGAAACTCTATGGCAAACATTTAGCTTCCCATGACCCTTGAAATTGCTTGAAAACTCCTGTTATTTAGCTGGTGAGACTACTCACCACTGAATCTATAGGTATTCATCACTATGCCTAGTTCACATGGTGCTGGGGCCTGAACCCAGGGCTTTTTATGAATGCTAGGTAAGGGACACTACCCACTGAGCCACAGCCCCCCATAAAATCCTTTTAAAAATGAAAAGCCTCAAAATTTGAGGGCTATACAAAAATGGATCCTGGACTAGACTTGGCCAAAACATACCCCAATGTTCTGTTTGAAATAGATTCAAACCATAAGTGTGCAATTTCCTTAAATTCTGATCTCTTAGTCCCTGTGATAGTTTATATCATCAACTTTACTGGGTCTAGAATTACCTAGAAGCCAAACCTCTAGGTATATCAGTGAGAGATTATCATGATTAGATAACTGAGGTAGGCGGGCCCACTCTAAAAGTGGGAGGTACTGTTCTCTGGGCTTGTGCCCCGGGCTGCATAAAAAGAAGAAAGCTGGCCAGGTGTGGTACAGTGCTTAGTCTCAGCCCTCAGTAGACAGAGGCAGAGGCAGGAGGATATCTGTGAGTTTGAAACTAGCCTGGTCTAGACAGTGAATTCCAAGGCAGCCAAGGTTATATATAGAAACCCTGTTTTTTATACAAACACAAGCACACCACACACACACACACACACACACACACACGAGAGAGAGAGAGAGAGAGAGAGAGAGAGAGAGAGAGAGAGAGAGAGAGAGAACATTAGTGTTTGCCGCCTTCTGCTTTCTTACTGTGGATGCAAAGTGACCAGCTCCCTCAAGCTCTGCCACCAGATTTTCTCACCATGACAGACTGTACCCTCAAACTGTGGGCCAAGGGGAACTCTTTCCCCTTTAAGCTGTCAGGGAATTCTGTCATAGCAACAGGAAAAGAAACTAAAATGTACATAACTTAAATAGTATTGGTAAATTTTCCTGTTTTTTAATCTCATTCTGAAGCCGATTCTGGAAGCAGAGTTGGCCCTTCCCAGTTTCAGGTGCAAGTGTGGCTGTCTCAAAGCACTCCCAAATGCTTAGGGATGTGCTGGCCTCACTAACTGTGATAGGAAATGGAGAGAAAGCCCAAGAGTACAAACATCATGCTCTCCAGGGCAGTGGAAGGTAAGAGGGCCACTGCTGCACGAAAGAGTCTGTTGTGGGAAGTTCAGCCGTGGTGATGTTTTATGTTCTCTTGTTTTTTATATTTTTAACTTAATTTTTATTTTCTACTTTTACTTTAGTAAGTAAAAATATATATATATAGCCAAAACAGAAAACAAAGCCACCTTCTCAAAATAAAAACATTCCTTGAAACGCAGGGATTTGTGGTAAAATAGTTTTGGCAGTGTCTTAGTTAGGTTTTCTATTGTTGTGATGAAACATTATTACCAAGAGTAATTTGGGGAGGAAAGGGTCTATTTGGCTTACACCTCCACATCACTGTTCATCACCAAAGGAAGTCAGGGCAGAAACTCAGAAAGGGCAGGAACCTGAAGGCAGGAGCTGCTGCAGAGGCTACGGAGGGGTACTGCTTACTGGCTTGCTCCCCATGGCTTATTCAACCTGTGTGGTGGTTTGAATATGCTTGGTCAGAGAGTGGCACTATTAGGAGGCATGGCCTTGTTGGAGGAAGTCGTCACTATCAGGGTAGGCTTTGAGATCTTTCTCCTAGCTGCCTAGAAGCTAGTCTTTTGTTGGCCTTTGGAACAAGATGTAGACTCTCTCAGCTCCTCCAGTGCCATGCCTGCCCTGGATGCTACCATGCTTCCTGCCATGATAATAATGGACTGAACCTCAGAACCTATAAGCCAGCCCCAATTAAATGCTGTCCTTTACAAATGAGCTGCCTTGGTCATGTGCCTCTTCACAGCAATGCAACCCTAAGTAAGACAGCCTACTTACAGAACCCAGGACCACAAGCCCAAGGATGGCACCAGCCGCCATGGCCCTGGCCCTACTACGTCATTCACTACTTAAGAAGTCCTACAGCGCTTCTCAACTGAGGCTCCCTCCTCTCTGGCGACTACCCGTGTCAGGTTTTCATAAAAACTAGGCACCACAGGTGTGTACTGGGTGCTTTGCTGTGTGACTGGGGGTGGGACAGCCTTTCCCATGGCATCTCCACCTTGCGAACCCACTGGAAGGTTGGTGCTTCTCAAGTGTATGACTGGGACCATGTTTCCAGGCAGCATCTCTGAGTGCTAGCATTCTGTTGAGTGGGGTGGGGCCACTGCCTCTGGGAAAGCACGACCACCTTCAAGCCTGCACACATACACTCTGTGCTCCATCACTTTCTGAAGCACACACCTCAGATGACTGCTCCCATGAGCTGCTCCCATGAGCTGCTCCATGGCAGGAAGCACTTACGGCTCTGTCACAAGTGGATCGCCACGCACACTCACGCCGCCACCTTTGCCCTTCTGGTCTAGGGCTGCTCAGGATCTCATCTCTCACTCAGTTCAAGCCCTCTCGTACAGCAAGGTATTTGTGTCATGCTTTCTGCACCAAGACTAAGGCTTCTGGAGTTGCTTGACAGGTGCCCTCAGGTAGTCACCAGAAGCAGGAAATTGGTGAGCGAAATTGAGGAATGACCGGAGGCGGAAGGGAGGAATTAGGGAATGGCTGGGTAGAAGAATGTCTGAGATTGGATTCACGATAGGACGTGCAACAGCTCGTTAGGCCGGTCTCCAATTCCATTCATGCAGAAACAAGTCTTGTAGGTCTGAGGGCACTAGCTCTTGGGCAGTCCCCCGGGACAGACAGAAGGTCCTTCTCCCCTCAGTTCTCCCTTGGGCCCTCATTTCTAGCTGGAGCTTGCCTCTGGATATGGATCTGGAGGCACCTGCCTGGTCAGGCCTTTTATTAGTCCCTGGGGCAATGAATGCATGGAAAGAAGCAACAGCTGAGTTGGACTGACCATAGCGCCTGGAGGGCTCTGTGGAAAGTGGCTGTCTACACTTGTGCCACACTCCACACCCAGCAATACCATTTTCCCCAGCTGCGTGAGGATGCGGCAGGCATGTACAATGACAAGAGACCAGTGGACCTCCATGACCTAAAATTTCCTCAGAAGCCTTTTCTGGCCAGCTAATTGCCTCCCTCTTCCTTAACTCTACAATGAGGGCACCGACTGCTCTCATTATTTCTGGGCATGAAAGTAAATAACCCAGGAAGTGCTAGCACGTGCAGGACAGTAGCAAGAGGTCTCTGGCCTCCTCCCCACCCCCATGCTGATTTTCTGAACTGCTAGAGAGAAAACATTTCTTTATTTTCTGTTATGTGGCATCAGGACACTGGATGAAGGATAAATTGGGATGGATCAGGTGGGGGGGGAAGCTGTGGCCCATACAAAACACAGACCTGCCCCCCTCCAGAACAGCCTGACTCCCTCCAGATCTGCCCCTCCATAGAAGCCTGACCCCCTCCAGATCTGCCCTCCCTGAAAAAGCCTTAATGTTCACCCCCACAGACCTGCCCCTCTAGAGAAGGGCACCCCTACAACACACACTTAACCACCCCTACAACACACACTTGCCCCTCCAGAGCAGCCTGACCCCTCCAGACCTGCCCCTCCAGAACAGCCTGACTCCAAATAGTGGCTTTGCTAACCCTTCCTCCTTCGAGGGTGGCTTTGACCTCAATGTCCTGTAACTAGCCAGATTTTTTATCAGTCTGCCCTCCCCCAAGCCTCCCACAGACACTAAGCCCCTCACGTCAGGTGCCAGGACGGCTTTGCTCTTCACCATCAAGCTCTTCAAGGGCTGGGCCCAGAGTAGACTTTCCTGATAGAAATGTAGGCAGTAGTTATCTGGAGTTGTTGATGGAGCACCCATGAAGAGCAGCTTCTCTAACCCCTGAGAGGGTGTCAAGCTTTTGGCAAGAGAGTGGGCACAAGAAGACCAGGCAAGGGGAGGGGAGGAAGGGGTGAGAGGCAGGGATGCGCAGAGCTCAGAGACAAACAAGCTAGTTTGTAATTCCCCTTGACATTCGTTCATCAAATGCCACAAGCATTAAGTACCTTGGCTTGCCAGAATCATGGGGTATTCTGGCTTGGGGTGCTGATGACTGTCCCAGCTAAGAGTGCTATATATACATCTAGGTGCTCCACATTTTTGGGCAAGTCATTTAAAGTGTCTGAGCCCTGGTGACATCAACTCCTAGCCATAATATCCAATGTTTCCCAAGGTTGTTCTGAGGGGTGCAGGAGTTTGTGTAAGTTTCTTGGCACAGTCCTTGCTAGTGCTACTATAACCTATAGACAGCATTCTTTCAGCCCTGCATGGTTAGAGCAGGCACCGGGGCCCAGTCTCCTAATCTGGCATCTTTACCTCACGATTGAGAAAACTGAGGCTGGAGCAGGAACAGATCCATGGCCAAGGCGTTGTTTTTCTGAGTTTACAGAGCAGGCATGCTCACTGACTTCCCAAGGGCTCCCTCAGGGAAAGTGGTATGTACAGAGCAAGGCACAGTTCACACCCCAGCACAGCCCGGGTGACTCCTAGATACACAGCTGAGGGTGTACTTAAGAAACAGTACACCGCGGACCTGTAGTGTGCTGCTGAGAACCCTACCCCGCTCTCTCCCTACTGCTGAGTTATAGCCTGGCCCAGAAGAAAATTGCTTCACTCCAGAACATTCTCTTAGTGCATCGGGTCTGAGGCAATCATAGTGATGCAGTGTATTTGAAAGACTTTCAGTTGTTCCATAGTGTTAGCATACTCTGATTTCACTTGACCCTCACAGAACTTTTAAAAATTACACTTAATGTATGTGTGTGTATGTGTGTGTGTGTGTGCGCGCGCGCGCGCGCGAACTTATGTGTGCCATACCATGCGTGGGGAGGTCAGAGGACAACCCTTGGGAGTTGGTTCTCTCTTTCTACCATATGGGTCCTGGGGTTAAACTTGGGCTCTCAGACTTGGCTGAAAGTGAGTTGACAGCCCCCCCTCCCCATGCCTTTAATTTTTTTTTTATCATAACACAACACAGCAGATACTGTTGTCAGTCCTCTTAACAAAGGCCACTGAGGAACAGAGGTTAAGGAAACAAGATATTCAGCCAGGGTTCCAATCCAGGCACCTAGACTCTGTCTATTCTCCTTGGTTCAACATCTCCCCATGTACTGGAGACTCCCCAGTGTTGTAGGATACGTTGCTGCCCTCCTGGCCCTGCTCCTTTGATGCTGGAAGTCTCCACGGTTGTGGGAGCCAAAAATGTCTGCAAACACTGGCAAGTACAACATGAGAGGCAAAGCAGGCCCTGGGTGAGAATGGCCACTCTCATGCTAACCTGACAAAAAGCACAGGGTTGTTTTGAAAGTACAGCAGCTTCTAATCAGATAGGTACTGTTTCTGCAGATCTCTTTCCAAAAATGAACAGACACTAAGATTCAAATCAGCCTTAACTGCTCTCCCCTGTACCCAGGTACTTTATGAACCATCATGAGAACTCGCTGATCAGAGCATCCAGGTTTCTCGCCTGCAATAACACGGCTGGTCTGTGGGAAGCCGGGAACTGGAACGCTGGTCTTGAGTTCTGTACTTCTAACTCTAAAGTGGCAGATCATTACTCTCTCTAAGATACACATTTGATTTAGTGTCTTGGACTCGAGCTGCAACTTAAAACCAGTGCACGTGTGATAGAAATGCTTTTTAGTTCCCTTGAACACTATTATTCAATCGAACATATGTTTCATAGTTTCTTAGAATCCAGAGTTGGGCCGTGAGCCATGAGGATTGAAGGCACGAATGAAGGAAGATCCAGAGGAAGAGCCCAGTGATCGCTTCCCCTGCTCTAAGCTCTGCTGCAGCTCCATCTTGCTTCCACTTCAGTTAGCATCCTGACCTGCTTCTGACATCCAAGACTTTCAGGTAATGCGAACCTCACCCTTTCTAACTCCTTCTAGAAGTTTCTGTAAGTGCTTCAGCTAAGAACTAGAGTGTTATGAGCATTTGGGCATCTTCTCCTTCATCATAGGAGAGGTGCACCCCTGCTTCACAGATAACGTTCAGAGAGGGGGTAAGCAGTCGGGCTAGCTGCATGCCAAGATGATTCACCCAAGGCTCCGGTTTCTGGTACAGTTGGGCTCTACACTCTCAGCAAAAGCTCAGGCATTAAAGGCTTGATCCCAGGAAAATAAAACAAAAATTTGATTCATAATAGATCAATCCATGACTAGATCATAGTTTACCAGGCAACTGGGATTTGGCAAAAATGTTAGTAGCTAGAAGTTGGTCACTGGGACATGCCCTGACGGGGATATCCTGTTCAGCCCCTTGCACCCTCTCTGATTCAGGCCCCCTCAAGGTGAGTAGCTTTGCTCCTCCACACTCTCTTTGTGTGATGTCTTCCTTGACATCTTTTTCCCCCCTTCAGGTAAAAACCCTAACTGCCCCTAGAGGCAGCTCACAGCGAGACTTCATCTAACTGCCTGCTTTCTCCTGATGTTGTCTGACCCTCACCCTCTTACTCAAGCTCCCAGGCTTGCCTCTGCTCTCATCAGCAGAAAAGGGTCAGCAGCCTCTTCCTCTCCAACGATGAGGAGCCTCACCTCTCCTCCCACAGATGACACAAGCATTGTGAGCTAGCTGTTCCAGCATGTTCCAGCATGCTCTACCAGTTCTTTAAGTCTTCACAGTTAAGCTTAGAACCCCTCCAACCAGCCCAGTGGCACACAAAGGACCCTGGTGAGAAAGCCACAGGAACAGAGGAAAGGAGATATGTGCCAAGGCCCAGTGGCACGGCAATCAGCCTGTTTTTCAACGATGGCAGCTCTAGCTGAGACACTATCATAAGGACTGAGCAGACATAAAGTCTGTGGTGCATTTTCAAGACCCGTGGTGGAACTGAGCCCGGCTACATGGCTCTGCACAGATTTGAGCCTTAGGAAAATGACCTCTTTAAAATTTGGTTGACTTGTAGGGATAAAACATCATCGTCATCAATCTACGGGCCTTAAATGAGATGATGTACCCATGTCATCTCACGTTGCCTGGCATAAAGGAGGCATGTGAGAAACATTCTGTCCCTCCTAAATGTGAGCATCAAGTGTATAAAGGACAAAGTTGATTTAACTGCTGTAGGATATAGCTCAATGGGAGAACACTTGCCCAGCTGCATGTTGATTCAATCCTGGGTTTCTATTATTTAAACACATGGATAATAAGTCCCGTGCTATGCAGGGAAAATTTAGCCTTAAGTAAGCCCACCATTTGCTAGAGATCTTAAATCACCAGCAGCTACCTTTGAATTTAATCATCTCTTCCTGGAAACTCCAAAGCAGGAAAAGCTGTCACCCTGGGGGAAATGCCACCACATGACAGATCATTTAGAGGGACACAGCTTTTTACTCAGTGTTTCAGGTCTGTTACCATTCTCTGATGAGAGACAGAAACTCGGACAGAAGCTGGTTCTGAAGAGGGCTACGGTTTGAGAAGAGAAGAAAAGCGCAAGGCAGGGAGGGATTCCTTGACTAGGAAAGGAAGAGGTAAGATGATGGTAAATGCAAAGGTATCACACAGCAGAGGAGGGTGGTGAGCCCCATGTCGGGGTCATTAGTGTGAAAGGCCTTGGAGACCCAGAGGAATCACATCTCAAGAACATTTTAGCAGAAAGACTACAACAGTCACAGACTTTGTTAATAAGCATGACTAGCAGTGACAAGTATGTTTTAGTTTGACTGTGTCTTTCACTTTCTAAACATGTCCAGAAACTGCAAGGCAGATAGACGCTGCCCCATTCACCTTGTGTACAACATTCACTGATCCTGATGAGTTCAGAGTTTGGGACTCTAACCTCAGCATCTCTTGAAAACTCTAACCAGAGAATAATGGGCTGACCTGAGCAGCACTTCCAAGGCTTTAGATCAGCTTCTAAAACCCTTTCTCTCCTCAACTCTGGTGGCTTTCCTCTCTTCTAATCCCCTAGCCACTTTGAATTCCCCATTGGTTCTAAGCCATCATTTGCTCATTCACTAGAAAGGCATATAGCAGCTGGATCCTTCCAGGCTTGCTCTGAGCTAGGAATACAACTACAGTGAAGAGGACCCGGATCTAAAACTTGTAAAAAGAAGTCATTCCTAGAGAAGGAAGCCTGGTTTGGAGAGCACCTAGAGCAGTGGTTCTCAACCTCCCTAATGCCGTGACCATTTAATACAGTTAGTTCCTCCTGTTGTGGTGACCCTTAATCATAAACTTGTTTCACTGCTACTTCATAACTCTAATCCTGCTGTTATGAATCATAATGTAAATATCTGATATGCAACTCCCAAAGGGGTCACGGCCCGTAGGCTGAGGGCCACTGATGTGGAGAAAGCTCCTCTGTGGAGACAAAAGTCAGATAGCAAAGAGGTGAATGATAGAAAAAGCAAACTAAGAGTAAGTGAGGCTGACGGCCTGCAGAGACTGTTTTGTTTTTGTAATATTGGGCATTGAATTCGGGCCTCTCATATACTAGGAAAGTGCTCTACCAACAGCTTTCAAAGTGCATCTTGAACACACTTCTCTGCATAGGCTGGTGAAAGGGAAAAGCCCAAGAAAATCATTGAATATGAGGCCATTGGTAGGCATGGAGCAGTTCACATTGGGCCCTCACTCATGATCAGTGGCCTCAGGGGGGAGGAACTCTTGTGAGCCGACCACATCAGCAAAGAATCCCAGATGGAAAGGTAATGACAATTTGGGTAGGGTATACAGTAAGGGTGGTAACTCGGGAAAAGTGATATATAATAGACATCTGGGCTTGAAGAGTGGGCAGTCTATCATGTTGTAGGGTGCAGTCTTTGCAGACATTACCCAGAGTAATGACTGGCATGGTGTATACTAACGGTTCTGAAATAAGAAAAATTTTTTTTTGGTTCTTTGAGACAGGGTTTCTCTGTGTAGCCCTGGCTGTCCTGGAACTCACTCTGTAGACCAGGCTGGCCTCGAACTCAGAAATCTGCCTGCCTCTGCCTCCCAAGTGCCGGGATTAAAGGCGTGTGCCACCACTGCCTGGCTAAGAAATATTTTTGAAGAAAAATGTTGTCATAAATAATACTGAAATTTCTCCTTCAGAATGATACTGGAGTCTAAGACAAGAAAAACATAGAACATGTAGCATTATAGAAATATGTAAATGCACTCATGCACACATATGCACTTTTTAAAAAAAGATGTAATCAATATCAGATATTTTTAGAGCAAACTTTTATAGTAACTAAACCCAGCAGTGTGCCAAGCACTAACCCCAGACCCTGGCCTGCTTAATAAATCTCTCCCCTGTAAAGCTGACACCAGTCCAGGATTACTGTTTATGCTAGTAAGAGTTGAAAGGGCAGACACTGCTCACCTGCCAAGACATGATTCAGTCTGTCTTCTGTGTGGTATGACAAAACACAGCATTCACAGGACACTTGTGCTCACCCCTGGCCCCTGCCACCTTCCAGGGGTGTAATTTGGAGAAAGCTGTCCTGTTCAGTTCTCTCGAAATGAATGACTGTCTATGTAGCCGCTCAATCTTTACATAATGGCTAATCTTGGTTGTCAACTTGACTACATTTGGAATCAACCAAAACTCAAACTGCTGGGTTTTCTTAATCAGATTATTTGGAGCAACTAGATCCATGCTAAATCTGGGCAACCTGATACAGCCCAGATAAAGGATGTGGAAGAAGGAAATTATATATTTTGACTGTTTGCCCTCACGCTCACTAGCAAGTTTATCTATCCCACTGCTGCAGCTGGTATTATATTCAACTTCTTCAGAATTCCATTGTAGACTGAAATCCAGCAGCTCTTCAGGAACCCTACAGGTCTCCAGCAAGGAACACACACACACAAGAGAGAGGAGAGAGAGAGAGAGAGAATATCTGTATGTGTGTGTCTCCCAGGTCAATTCTTTTAGAGAACCCCAACTAATATACTCTATACTATGAAGAATTCAGTGGACAATACTGGTGTCAGGAAGCAACATTACATGCTACTCATTGACCTTGCATACAAGATATCATAGTTATTAATGTTATCTGCTTGGGGAACAACTGTCAAAATAACAGCCCTGTTTTCACCATGAAGGGAAGAAGAGAAACTTAAAAATATTTGGGGCCATTCAGTTACTTGGTAAACACTGCTTTCAGAGGTCCATCTCTTAGCAAATGCTGTTTCTCAGTAGCTTCAAACTTGTTCCCCACGTCTTTACTGAAAATGATAGTGGCTGGCTATGTGACATCATAACTCGGTAATTTAAAGAGGTGGTGTTTGGGAAACTAGTGCTGTTAAAGGCTTCTGCAAATGATGTTGTTCATCCTGCTGACTTTCTGTACACAATGATGTCCATGCTCTGAGTTTCAGGATAGAAGCACCCAACCATCACACAGGTCCTCACAGGGTTTCCATCAGCGAATGACCTCAATAAACCCAGGAGCATAGGTAAGAGCTACTTGACCCAGAAAAGCCCCTACAGAAAGTTGAGGTTATAGGTTGAGCTCAAAGGCTGAGCAATGGGACTGGTGATGTGCCACACGGGATATTGCCTACTCTGATTGGCTAGACTTCTCTTCTCATAACCTGAGCTTTCCTTAATGAAGGTGACCTTCACTCTTTGCTCTAAAAAGCCCATTTATGCTATCTTGAGAATGCCCTTATGTTCTGAAATTTGCTCCAGTTAGGATGGTCAATTACACCATTATCTACCTGTAGCCCTGGTTCTGGCAGTCCCCAGCTTACATGTCTGTCTCGTCCACATGACTGAGCTTACTCAAGGCCTGGATTGCATCTTATTCACCTTGTATCCAGGGCATGGGCTCTGTTCCATCTCCTCTGTTCCCATAATACTTAGCCTAGTGCCTGCGGCTAAATAGTTGGAATGCTGCAGCCATCCAATATAACATTTGAAGTTAGTGTAAGAAGCAAGCAAGAGTTAACACATTAGATTTGCAGACCTTCACACCATGCTGGAATCCTGGTTCCATAGCTCATTCGGTGTCTGACTCTCAAGTTTTAGACTCTCATCTGGAAAGGGGGTATATGTGCCCTCTTTATGGGGTAGAGGTTTCATGAGACAGGCCAGGCAAACTGTCTCTGTATAGACCTGGCTTACACCAAGTGGCTAACAGTGGCTGCTACTGTGAACAGTAACTCTCCTGCTGCTGTAGAAAAACCAAATCGGCACCTCACAAGCATCCCATGGGGACTCCGTTAACTACATTAAATGAATGCTTAGTCTAGTGCTAGGTGTTGGCTGCAGACCAGAATCTTGGATTACAAGACCCATTAATCAAAATTACAATTTAGAAGTCAGAAGTTGTGACTTTTCTAAGTCCAGTTTTAATGATTCGACCCCCCCCCCCGCCATCTTTACGTCCTTATGAATAAAGCAGATGAGAGAATAGAAGCACTGCCCACTATATCCCAGAGGTTAATCAGCAGCTTTTAAACTCACCCCTCCTCCAACTGTCCTGCCAAAGCTACTCACGTAAGCAGTCAACTTGGATGTCTGGGTCCAGCTCTTCTTTGCTGTCAGCCTCTTGTGCGAAGTGATTAATGTATGCAGAGGAAATAGAAGGGACTCAGACTGAGTCAACGGTTTTCTTGATCCCTCAATTACAATATCCTCTTTTGCAGTATATCCCTGTTGAACATTTGGAACGAATTAGGACTTTAAACTTCCAGATGTTCAAGCTACTACTGTAAATTTAAACTCATTAAAAGGGGGGCAGATTTACTACCTCTACTTAGTTTTGAAATCTGTTGTTCACTTTGTCCAAGTAATTTATGGAGACAAACACAGTGGCATGTATTCTATTTATATAGCATTTACAGGAAGAAATAAGGGCATAAAAACAAGTCTGGAAATTAACTGCCAATGTACAGATCAGACTTATTGTTTCTAAGTTAGTAATTATTTCCTGAAGCTGATCTAGGAGATATTTTTATGCTAATTTATACTAAAAAATCACTTTGCTTTTCCTGCCCATAGAAAGCTGGCTAGCGCAGCATCTGATGATGGCAGGAGAAAGTTGCACCCACTCTCATGAAATAAATGGACCTGGACCCTTATGGTAGTGTCTTGGCAGCTGAACAAAGGCAGCAACATTTCTACATCCAGTTTGTAAAGCCTCAGAAGTTGCAGGCTCCAACATTTTTTTCGCTTTTCAAGGAACCCATGTCGACTATAATGAGTGCATTTTTGATGTTGCACTGAAAGCTGGCAATGGATGAAGCAAGAATGTAAAAGAAGTCTATATCCAAGGCAAATATTTCCTTTACAAACCTTAAGAATGAAGTAGCCTTCCTAATCAATTTTAAGATCAAATGCCTGGGCTGAAGTACCTGGTTCTGGCACTCATTAGCTATAATTTGGGACAATTAATTTATATCTGAACAGTTGCTTTCTCAACTGAAAAATAGGGCTACTACCTGTCCAAGTTTTCCTGGGAAATAAATGAGATAATGAAGGTGCTTTGTCAGCTCTGAAGTATCATATAAATATTAACAAACACTGCAAGGACGACTTTCCTGTGCCTGAATAACCACCTCAGTGTTAAGAAGTGGCCCGCCACTGCCCCCAAAGAGATGAAATAAAACAAATCCAGCTAAACTACTGCAGAGGGGAGGGTCTCCAGAGGAGGCCACTTCCAGCTCATACTACTACTGACCTCATGGAGCCCATGATGCAACAGAAATTACAGGCAAGTCTGGATAAAGGATCTGTTCCCCTCTATTTTGGAGGGCCACCACCATCCTCCAGTAGGATTCAGCTGTGTAAGTTTCCTCCCAGAAGTGAGAGTAAATGTCAGGAGCAAAAATTCCTACAATTAAATGTTAATTCTTGAATATATTTCTTATGACATTTTGCAAGCTGTCTAGATACACTTTTTTGTTCAAACTCCACAAGGTTTTCGTGGATACTTTTTCCCTGCTTTGCTTTAACTTTAATAAATCTAATATATGGAAGTTGTGCATTTTGTGTGCATGGTTATTTCAAGGTATAGCTGAGGAGGCTGAAGAAATGGCTGGGTGGTTAAGAGAGCTTACTGCTCTTGCAGAAGACCAGGCAGTTCCCAGCACCCACATATAGCAGCTCACAACCATCTGTTAACTCCAGCTTAAGGGCTTCCAACACCTTTTGGACTCCAAAGGCACCTGTATTCACACATACACACACCTCCTCCCCATACATACAATTTTAAACAAAAATATATATTTAAAAAATAAAATACGCTTGTAATCCTATAGGCCAAATCTAGGTTGTTCTTTGGGTAAGTGTACTTGGTTACTGCCAATATTTAAATACTTAGTTGAGAAGATTGGAATATTTGTGACATAACTAGCTATCACAGTTATCGTTTTGTAATTACCTAGTTTTAGGAAATAGAAATTCTCATCTGTGCAACCACCACTAACTCAAACCACTATCAAGGATACATTGTGAAAATCCTTTTCCTGTTTATTGAAACTGGGTTTCACTATTGTAATCTTGGCTGGTCAGAAAGCCAGGCTGGCTTCAAACTCCCAGCCATTCCTCCACTTAAGATCCCCATGCACCACCACACCTGGTATGTAAACATCTTTTAACTGAGGTTTTGCCAGGGTGCAGCTCTGGCAGAATGCTTGCCTGGCAAGCATGAGGCTTTCACACTTTTCCACAGAGCACAAGATTAGAGAACACAAAAGAAGGTACCTTCAAATGCTTCTGGACACATGGCTGTAGTGGACTGAAAACAGGACCCATTTTGCAACTATGGCTGTCAGGGAGACCTTACTTACTGGTTCCTTCCATCTAGGGTAGCCAAGCTATTTGCTTGGACAGCATGTGGTATATAAGTGATACCCCATAAGTTCCTGAGTCCAGATTTTGAAGGTTCCCTTGCCATTTTGGAACACTAGAACCACAATGATGTAAGATAAAGGACCACATGGGGAAACCTGGCCACCCCACCCAGCAAACCTTGGCTTTCAACCAAAGGCAGAAAGCCCACATAACACTTGCAAAGTATCATTTAACCAACCTCAAAACTGTGAAAAGTGAAATTGTTTCTTTAAACTATTAAGTCTGGGCAGCAGCAGGTCACTGACAAATTACCTAATCCCCACAGCACCACCTTACAGTGGAGGAAACAGACCTGGGTTGGGTAGTCTGCTAGTCACACTTGTAAGAGTCCCAAGGACTAGATACATACAACAGGTCAACTCTGGCCTGCTTCACTGACACCCTGAATTGGTCAGTCCTCTGTTAAGGACAGAACTCTAACAACATCAGTAACCTGCACAGGTAATGTGTCCTGATGTGACACAAACCCCAGGCTTGACCCAGTGCCACAGCACATGCATCCAACTCTGCTGTCTGAAGCCCCAATAACATCAACTCACTTCAACACAAAATAGTCCCATGGCCGTCTGTGACTCACCCAGTGACACTCTAACCAGCAACCTATAGCAGGGCCATAATATATACTTAGCAAAACAGTTAAAAAAGCAGACTTCAAGCTTGCTTCTGCAGTACTGAGATGTGAGACTAGGCCTTGCACATGCTAGCAAGAGCTTCACTCCAGTCCTCACTTAGTAACTTCTTGATTTTAATTATTTTCCTACACCTTAAAATACAAACCAAAAAAAAGAAAAACTAAAAAATACTTGATCTTGAATTATAAAAGGCATGAGGCTGATTATGAAATAACCATTTTAAGAAATATACAAGAATGTGTTCTGACCCACCAAAAATACCTCACCTGAAATTTAAACAAAATTCACATTTTATTTAGATTGAAATAAACTATACAAAATTGATTTTATTCACCAAAAATAACAGCAATATTTTCTGTATTATTTTTTAGATTAAACCACAAAACATTTATTTCTGTAGGTTTTGCTTATAAATCAAGACGAGGCAGTAGACATAATCATGTAAAAAGAAGAAGAAAATAGACAAGTCAGTTGCCTATTTGGATGGCCTCTGGGTCTGTCTTCTCCACGAAGCAGAAGTGAATAGCCTGTAACAATGAAAAAGCCTGTAACAATGTGGGCTCAGCAAAGGAATGTAACCAGCAACAATCCTGTGAGGAGCAGCAGTGCCTGGCTCTGCCATTCTTCCTTTAACTTGTTCCTCTGAGGTTCTTCTGCCCTGACAGAATCTACACAGAAGGCTGCTCATTACTTCCTGGGGCTGCCCATTACAAGCTGATCTGTTGTTTTGCTTTTGCAATACTGAGGTGAGAGCCTAGGGCTTGCACATGCTAGGCAAGAGCTCCACACTAAGCTCCAACCCAGTTCTCACTTGTTTTTGAGACAAACTCTCACTATGTAGTCCAGGCTGGCCTAAAACTTGATATCCTCATACCTCTGCCTTCCAAGTGCTGCTACCACAGATTTTAAACACCTGTAACTCCAAGTCCAAAGTCAATGGTGTATTTCATCATGACAAAATATAAAATGTATTTCTCTCACAAAATTCATTTTCTTGATAACTTAATAACTGACAACTGAATCAACAGTGATAATGTCATATCTAAAATGACTTTTAACTAAAACATTTCCAGAGTGCCACTAGCAAAGAGGCATTTTGGCACTCCCAATGCCAACTTCTGGAAGAATGGACAGGTATTCAAAGTATGAGAGTCCAAACAGGGGCCATTTAAGTACGTGGATTACCAATAGCTAATGATATGTTAAACTGGAGGTCTATCAGCAAGTCATTAAGTGGCCTACTACACCTTACAGCTTTTCTTCCAAACAGCAAAATTAGACAACAGCCATTTTTTAAATCTTTTAGTTATTTTCAATGGTTTCTGAATTATTTGTAGGAAGCTCTGATTTATTTGTATAGAGTTTGATGTATGTGTCCACCATTAAATCTAAATCATGTTTTATATCAAAATTTATGTTAAGCAAAGCCAAATTGCTTGACCTCTGGTCTGTCAGAGTATTCCGCAGGTATGCTTTGAGACGCTTCCGTCCATTTTCATAGCGCTCATTCTCAACCTTCATCACAGGGAGAATACACAGGACCTTCAGCAAAGCATATACATTAGGGAAAAACTTGATGTCAGGAAGATGGAGGGCTTCATAAATGGTGGAAGGGAGCTCGATATCTTTTCCTCTGTGTTTCCACTTGATTCTCCAACAGTGAAGCTCAGCAGAGAGTGTGTCAGGATTGGGTAGGTCACTTCTGTACATGTCAGCATGGTGCTCTTCTGATGTGTTAAATTTGAGCTGTCCCATCACTGAGGGTACCAGAGATAGGCATTTCAGAGCTCTGAGGTGCTGTTCAGAGAAAATATCTTTAAGTTCCTGAATAATGTGTTCTACTGTTGGAACACTGAGAGTGTCTTTATAGTAACTCTCGGAGGTTAGCTGAGATTCCAGGTTACCTTGCTGGGCTCTCCGAAACTTCCCTGGGAGTTTCATTTGAATGTCAAGTTTGGTTGCTAAATTTGTGGCTTCCTCAAACCAAAACTCATGATAAACTTCAATGTTTTCCATCACCTCGTTAAGTGAATGCAATACTGCAGTCAAGCTGCTGGCTGCAAAGAAGACATCAGAGGTTTGTCCCTGGAGATTCTTCCCAAAGGCTCTCGTAAAAGATAAGACATTTTTAAGAACAACAATGGTAACAATGAAATCAAAATCTGTCACTGCACTACAGAGTACAAATGCTCGTCCAGCTATATAGTTATTCCACCTAATATTCGTGTCGCTATTTATACCATCTAAACATAAGACAAGAGCTTGTAGGAGATCCACTAAGACTTCAAAAGCATCATGCCTGCCTGTCCACTGGGAATGACAAATCTCCTTCAGTTCTTTAGCCCGTTCTTCACTATTCTGAAAAAGAACAGAAATTACATTGTCAAGTTCTAAAAGCAGCTGTGGTGATCGATGGAAGAACGAACAGACTTCCTCAATGGTTCCTAAAGCCACGGACACCCCGGTCACAGGCACAGACTTGGCCAACCATGCATTTAAGGCACAGGAAGAACAGAGGGTGTAGACAGCCTGGGGATATTTTTCTAAAAGTCTTGAAGCAACAACTTTCATTTTGGAAGAAAATCCACTGGACACAATGTAAGCCTGACCACGACAATACTCCATATTCAATCCCCATTTCTCAGTTATTGTAGTGTGAAATTTCACAGCCAAAATCTCTGCATCGGCTTCATACGGCAGAAATCCCACAAACTCCTCTCTCAGGTTGTGAGCGTCATCAACAAACCTCACCAGCACGGGCAGGTGCTCCTCTCCTGCTATGTCCACCACATCATCTGTAATGATGGAAAAGAAGTGTGAGTCCCGCACTTCCCTGAGTGTCTCCTCCCGGATGCAGCTCTCACAGATCTCTAGCATCTGCCTCTGCTGAGTCTTAGAGCAGAATAAGGTGTTGACCGCCGTGGTCTCAAAGCGCTTCCTTAGGACCTCTTCTCCAGAATTGATGCGGCACTCCAGGAGTGCCTGGAAGTTATCTGGAGCAAAGAGACCCTCTGGGATCTCGTCAGCCTCGTGCCCATCCAAAGGAATGTTCTGCTTCCCCATGAGAATCAGAATCTCGAATAACGATTTGAGGTACTCTTTGTTCTCCTTCTCTTCAAGGGTTAAAGGCAGCACATTTCCATCCTGCTGGTTCCCCACTTCTGCACTGGGGTTCTGAGCAGTGCTATTAGTTTCCTGTTCTTGCTCAGAAGTTTCCTCAACTGGAAAACAAAAAGTTGGTTTCACAAAGAGACTCATGAAGAACCACAAAAGACAAAACAAATTACACTTTTGATTGGCCAAATATTTAAAATTCAAAACCTCATTCCTTCACCATTAACAGACCATCCAGAGTAGGGCACAAATAAAGCTAAGTGAGAGACAAGGCTACAGACAGATCTTAATAGACACGAACACTGCCACAAAATAGGAACAATTTTTAATAAACTCATAAGGCATTTCACAAACTATTAACATTAATGACAGAAAGTCTATGCCATGAGAAAAAGGAAGATGAGGAGAACAAATATTCCTACAGGCACCGTGGCCAGCATTTTACGGTATCACATTCCTTTCTACAGGAAGATGGTTTCAATCCCACTTGACAAATAAGGACAGTAAACAATTTGCCCAAGGCTACGAATATAGTTACAAGGATAGAAATGAAATGAAATCCACGAATCAGAAAGATACCACTTTTATCTAACTGCTATATCACATTTCTATATGGAAGACAGTTTTATAAAACCTAACGTGGTGGGGCTGATGTTAGAATATTAGCCCATTTAGCCTAATCTCTTCATATATGGATAGGGAAAGTTTCCTGTCCATAGTCATACCGGTCAATAATAGCTCCAGGAAAAAGAATTAAAATCTGAAGAACCCTTAAAAACCAAGTTCTTAATATCTAGGTCTTTGAGAAGGCCACCAAAATTTATATAGCATCACTGAGAAAATATCTGTGGTGGTTTAAATAGGAATGGCTCCCAGAGATTCATGTTTGAATTCCTGGCCTTAGGGAGTGCCACTATCAGAGGTGTAGCCTTATTGCAGTGGGTGTGGCCTTGTTGGAGGAAATGTGTCACTGTGGGGGTAGAGATATAGAGGTAGTATGAACTCAAGCCATGCCCAGTATAGCTTGACAGTTCCCTCCTGCTGTCTGTGGATCAACATATAGAACTCTTGGCTCCTTCAGCACCATGTCTGTGTGTACACTGCCATGCTTCCAACCATGATGATAATGAACTGAATCTCTGAAACTGTAAGCCAGGCCCAATGAAATGTTGTCCTTTATAAGAGTTGTGATCATGGTGTCTCTTCCTAGACATAAGACCGTAACTAAGACCAACAGCTGAACAGGAGGTTGCATTTGACAATGACATGAGTATGAAGGACACAGGCAGGGAAGGCACAGCAGGTGGCTGGTGTACATACTCCAGTCTAAGCACTAAGGTGGCAGAGACAAACAGGCTCCCTGATACAAAGCAAAGTCTAGAGTGACTGGGACTGTGCAAGCTGTGCTTCTAGGTATTCCAGGCTCTGAGAGCTCATCAGGGCTCAGGGAGGATTCCTCCTCTAGCCCTCCTCTATCATAACCACCCAGAAAGCGGTTAACCTGGATGCCTGCCTTCCTTGCCATCCTCCCCTCACCCACCGCTCTTATTTACTCCTTCACTTCCAATCAACTGAGCTCAGAGTTCAGCAAGTTCTGAACGCTGTGCTCTCTCCTCTGGTTCACCTGCTAAATACCTTAGGCTATCAGAAACCCTAACGACATCTAAATAAATGTGGTTACTTCAATCTAGCAGCTTGTTTTACACTACACTATGTTTGTATAAAATATCTTTTCTGTCTTTCTTTGCTGAGCTTGTTTCCTCATCTATAAAGGAAAACAAGATTACTTATCATGGAGCTACTGTAAAAATTAAATAAAGTACCAGAAGGATAGAATGGCATCAATCAAAACTCATGTCTGCAGTAGCAAGAGAAGATAAAGGAAAAATGGGGTCAACTGGTAGTAAGAACAGAACCAACTTCCAGCCTCACCTTTTAATGGCACAGCTTACACAGCAGCACATACAAAGCCTCTGTAACCATGACACCCAATGCAACAACTACCTGCACAGCATTTATTCCTTAAGCCAAGAAATAATTATGGACCATAAGGTACATGGGTGTAATTGGACTGGCTGGCTTTACTGGAGCCTTTCCTTTCCTACTGGTACACTCTGGTTTGCCACTACTACCATAGCAAGGTGCTCTCCCTCTGTGCTCTGTAACAGCAATTTACATAGTACAGCAATCCCAGGCAAAGACAGAATGAACTAAGTCTCTAATAATTCCAGGCTGTGGGATAGAGCCAGTCACTCTTGTACATTCACTCTCAAGGGAAGCTGTGGAAATAAAACACATTTAGTTGTTCTTACCAGGTCAAGGCCTTCTAAAAAGGCCTTGAGAAGCTGAGTCATTAACACTATCACTTACTTTTTTTTTGTTTCAGAGTCCTGATTTCATCTTCACTCTAAAAGAAGAAAAAAAAATATTTTAAGAAAATCACTTCTCATAAATCATCTTAAAGTTTAAAAAGGCTGTTGAGCAAAAAAAATTTCTCATTCAAGAATTTGAGGGATTCTGTTACTGTTGTTTAAGGAAAGTGTCTCATGTATTCCAGGCAGGTCTTGAACTCACTAAGTAACTGAGGATGATATTAAACTTCTGATCCTCTTGCCTTCATCTCTCAGGTGCTGGCTTCTGTGGTGCTAGGAATCAAACCCAGGACCTCATGTTTGTTATACAAGCACTTTAATCAACTAATCATCATCCTTAGCTCCAAAGAGCATCAATTCTTCATATGGAATACATTCTTCAAAAACTATGTAATGTGCTCATGATTCCAAGCTAAAGCAAAGTACTAGAAGAGAAAGCACGTGCTCTTTAACCTACTTTCTCCCTGAGTATCCTAACTAGAGGAATGTGTATTAAGTACTAAATGGGATGAAGGTACACCACACATAGCACTTAGCATCAAATTCAACAGGACACGGTAACTCCTCTTCCAAATCTAGCCTTAAAGATGTCACAAAAGAAGACGCCTGCTGCATCACAGAACCTACAAAAAATAATGAGAAGTGCCTAGGAAACAGAAAGTGACAGCATCAACTCAGAAGGGAAATAAATACATAGAGTATACTCAAGGTTCTCTAATGTTTATACCATAATACTATCTGTGGCAGGAAAACAACAGTATCCACAAGAGCCTCAGACAGCACGGTACCTGACAGCAGCTCTGGACACTGCTACTAACAATAAGCATTAGTAGGTTGGTTAGCGGGAACAGTCCCTCCTAATCCAGAGGGCAGCAGCACGCCAAATGGAAGTTGCCTGCCATGAAAAGCAAAGTTAGGGATGCAACAGCTGCAAACACAAAGTGGCTGAGCTCTTCACTGTGGGACAGAGTACTCAGAAGAAAGCTGGTGCAGAGGACTGTTATGCAAGGGTCAGCAATATTCTGCAACAAACGCTAGAGAAAAAGATGGGAAAACCAGGAAGCAAAACTAAGTGTGATGAAGTCACAGATATAAATGGTCAACAGATTGGATAACAAAGAAAAGGAAACTACACCATGGCACTTGTTATTAAAGGGGGGCGGGGCGTGTTAGTGGTGCTTGAAATTGAAGCCAGTGCCTTGCATATGCCAGGCAAGCACTGTATTAGACTATATCTCTGGCCCTGTTCAATAAAATGTAAATGTCCACAATAAGAAACTTTAGGAAGCCTTCGGGAAGAGGAGAATCAGACAGAACAAGGACAATGGAGACATACATGATTCTCTATGCATCACTTAATGTTTGGAAAAAAAATGAGGTTTAAAAAAAACCAGTAGTTGTAGTTAAAGAACTAAGAGATTATTACAAAATACTGCCAGCTAAGCAGGAGAGCCTCACACCTTCAAACTGGTTTGGGGTATATACATGTGAGCAAAAACATTCAGGAAGCCAAAAAAAAAAAAAAAAAAAAACTTAAAAAAAATGCTCCCCAAATCAAGAGGACACTAGAAAAATAAACAAGTATAGTAGGTGCTGATTAACTACCAACTCCAAAAAAAACACTGCTGTAGTTTCAGGAACAGAGAAAGCAAAGCACTAACAAATTCTAGATGAAGATCAAAAACTTTTGTAAACAAAATTAAACCACAAGAAGAGAGAGAAAAAGGAGAAACTGGGCAAGCAAAGAAAACTGCCCCACACCCATTCCAAGCTCTGAGGACTTCAATGAGTCTCATCTAACTTTCAGGAACATTGTCTACAACACGATATTTTTTCTTGAAACAAACCAACCAAACCAACCAACAAACAAACAAAACAACAAACCAACAAAAACCATATCCCTCAAAAAATCCAAACCAAACTAAAACCAACCCAACCCAACCTACCCTCTGAAGAGCTAACAGGACCTTGTCTTCAAAACCATATAAGGGGAGCTGAGCCAGTAAGCTGGCTTATCAGGTAATGGCTTGTGTCTTACAAACACATCCTGGGGGTTCCCAAGGTAGGAGAGACCAATTCCTAAAATGTGTCCTCTGGTTTCCATACACATAGCATGGCATATGCGTGTGCACACTAATAATTACATAAATTGAACCAACCCAAACAAAAAAGGTCTTGATAGTGGCAATGTGTAAGTAATTGTGTTTACCCAAGGTCAACAAAAAATAGGTCTATTTTGGTTATCAGGTCTAAAAGGTAGCAGAAGATTATAAAAGCACATATGAGTAAAGCATACAACATGGAACACTTTTTAAACTTTTTCTAGAACCTGTCAAAAGGAGCAGTGAAATCCTCATCTCTAAATCAACCCAGATCTCCAGTTCTAATACTTCATTTTCATTATTTCTTTGTGCTAAGTTCTGGAAACATGGCAGTTTTATTCTCCTTGCCTCCAAGCTCAGGAAAGCTATGAGCTAGTGGTCCATAATCAACAGCACTCGTCCCTCCCAACTCAACAACAATCAACCGGCTATATTTAGAGAAGGTTTTTCAGTTTAACCAATAGTAAGACAGACTCTCTCTTAATAAGCACAGCACTCATTTCCTAGCCTGCTACCTGTGAGACACAGATAACAAATAGCCCCACACTTGTTTAACAGGATTATGGAGAGGCAGACATACCAACTCTTTTATTCGCTTTCTGTGTCTGCTATGTGGATTGTTCAAATGACTGGTAAGATCAAATATTGTTGGTATTGCATTATCTCGAAGAACTGTCCGATAAGGACTCTGAAAAAGAAAATACATCAATTCAGAGATGGTCTTTCAAAAAAAAAAAGTAAATAAAATTTTACACTAATGACATTCCTAGTACTTCTTTACCTGTTTCTAAAGTACAGACTTGAAAAATTCACTGCCCTTCTGGAGATCATAGCTGTTCTGCCCTTCCATGAGTTACCAAATCTACAGGGATCACGTCTCCCAAATTATCTATGCCCTTCTGTAGTCAATCATAATGCTCCCTCCTTACCTGCTGTTCACTCCACTGCCGTTGTTAGGAAATATCAAAACACAGTAAAAATAACATTATCTTGACCAATGACTCACTAAAAGGCTCTAGTTAAATTAACTCACTTTTTAGACCCCAGTTTATTTTTCCGAAATACGAGTCAGGCTAAGTTTAACATTTTCCAAAATGAAACTATTAACAAACTAAGTATAACAAAATACATAATCACAATTCTACCACCATTCAATCAGGCATTTCTAAACTCCCTTCTTGTTCTAATGATCTTATCACTGAAGAAGAGATTTTTTTTCTGCCCTGTTACTTGTGCCTTGCTGGAAGCTGGACTCAAACCTACACAGTGACAGTCTTCCACAGTGAGCCAAGAGGAAGCTGGGACAACAAGAAATTAATTAAGAAGAGTAACTGATAAATAACTACTATTCCTGCTCTCTAGTCCAAAGGGACAGTGGCTTTTATTTCTCCCTCCAGTTACAATAAAAAACACAAAGCACATAAAGTTTATTTGAAAGAACTTTTAGTACTAGTGACTTCAAAGCTGTCTTCTGAAAAAAATGATCTCTCTAAATTTTTTCACCTTGGTAAGGGCGACTGGGAAGATAACACAGAAAAATATATCTATGTGGGACATACTCCCTGGGTTCCACTCAAAGAGTTGCTGAAAACACTTAGGGAGGACTGCTACTCAGTCAGTGTTTTCTAACCCAGCCCCACACATCACAGAAGACAAAACAAAGTCTTAATGCATTATTATCACTATATTGAATTTTTGGTAAGTTGAGACATGGTCTCACTGTGTTTGCTCAGATGGACCTCAACTCGTAATCCCGTCTACCTCTGCCTCCTGACTGCTGGAATTACAGAAACGAGCCCCCATGCCAAGCTGAAATGTAATTTCTTATGGATTCTCTACTTCTATGCTGGACTAGGAACTCTGATTCACCAGAGTTTGAGTTGAGATTGGTTATGGACAAAGCTACAGAGGAAAGCAAACTATGATTTCCCAAGTTTTTCCACTTTCTCACTAAGCCAAAGTCTCAAAATAAACACAGTCAACATCAAATAGCTGGGTGATTAGGGGAGGGAGAAGACATTCTAAATAATTTAAAAACTTTAAATCTAGCAGACAAAGCAAAGATCAGAAAAACTAGAATGTGAATGAAAAATGGGACATTCTATATTTATTTATAAATATAAATACATGTGTCAAAAGATTATATTATATCTAACTCATATGAACAATTTTAACTCCCTATCAAGGTTTACTCTTTGGCAATTTAAAGGAACTACACTGATCTTACTCTAGCATCAAAGATAATAAAAATTGTGGTTTTGGCAGAACTACTCATGTATGTTAACAAGATCTTAAATGCCAAACTAATGAAGCCAAAGGGCTTACATATTTTAACACAATTATCGTACAAGCTGGCTTTCAACAGCTGCTTGTTCTACACATAGAGAAAAAAACATTTCTCACATTTGGGTTAATTTATTTAAGATGAAAGAATCTTTTGGGAATTAAAAAAGCAAAACTAGCTAATCTTTCTGATATATACTCTGAATAAAGTCAGCTACAATAGTAAGCTATATTTTAAAAATTTCAAATTAATCTCACTGAAATTACACATTAAGAGGTAATATTTACTATACTAAAATAAAAAGGCAAGGCTTGTATATTTTAAAATAATTTGTGGTATTTTTACTGAATGTCAAGAACACAGAAGTAGTTTGTCTTTTACACGTGAGACTTTTTGGCTGATGAGTATTACACTTGTAATAAAACAAGGCAAAAGAAAAAATCCCTCAAGTATTTGTGATTAAATTGTTGAACCAGAATTGGCTCACCTCCCAATGACTTCACAAGTATCTGCTTCAATTAATACTGAGAAATAAAATAACCCAATCATTCTTTAGTTTTCTGATGCCTCTGCAAAATGCATCTGAAAAAAAATATCAAAATAAATTGCTGCACAGTAATATATAGTGTACCTTTAAGTCAAGTTTATTTCTACACCAAACCTAATATAAAATGTTAGTTATACCAAGTAAGAACACTATGTATTACAAGCTCTTCCTCATTAGTTTCTATAGTGGTTCATACATGTCAATCAAATCTGCCTGGTTCTGGCTTGTATGAATCATAGCAATAACAGAATCTTAGAACATTAGAAACCTTAAGATTTCAAAAAGGTTAACTGATCTGGTATCTTTAGAATCAGGGCCAAAAAGGGAAAAGTCATGGTAGGAGAGTATTTTTCTTGTTACTTGTGTGATATTGACTCTTGTTTTGGCTAGCCTTTCAAAATTAAATAGTGGAAACAAAATAAGTGTTGCTTCTTAAGAGGACATTCAAATCATAAACACAAAGACAATGGTCTAGATGATACTGTCATTCACAAGAATGCAGAGCTGACTCAGTGGCAGAGCACTTGCTAGTATACAGAAGACTCCAGGTTCTAACTCCAGAACCACATTAAAGAAACAAAACTCTAGAACATACTCATAGTATTATACATTTATATTTTCTATACACTTAAAAGTTGTTACCTCTAGTGAAGGGGGATGGGACATCAGAAACTGAGGGTTTTAAAAAAAATCATGTTTTTGAGAACAAGATACTATTAAACTCCAAACTATCTTCAACTTAAAAGAGTAGGGTATAGGTAGACATTCCAATAATAGATAAAAATTTACACTGCAAACCAGACACTGTAGGAGAGAAAGAGAAGCCAAGCCGGCTATTACTTACAGTTCTACAGATCATAGAGGTCTCAAAGTGTTTGGCACATAGTCGATAATGTTTATTTAGTTGATCAGGTGTTTTATCTTCTAAGTCTGCTCTTCTACAATTCTCAACCCACTTCTGGCATCTATAAAAAAAAACAAAATATAACTATAAAATATAAACTCAAACTTTAAATGTTAGCATCTGGGCTAGACATAGTGTCAGGCACCTATACTCTTAGTGCTTTGGAGGTTGAGGCGGGAAGACTCTGGATTTGAGACAAGTCTAAGCTATATAGAAGAATCTGTTTCAAAATATAATTAATTCATGTCAGGCATAGTGGTACATAACTTTAATCCTAGTATCTGAAAAGCAGAAGGGAGATCCCAATGAGTTCCAAGCCAGGCAAGGCCACATAGTGAGACCTCAAAAATCCAAATTTAGTTTTAAGGCAAATATGTATTATTAAGAATGGATTCCTGCTGGGCAGTGGTGGCACACGCCTTTAATCCCAGCACTTGGGAGGCAGAGGCAGGTGGATTTCTGAGTTCGAGGCCAGCCTGGTCTACAGAATAAGTTCCAGGACAGCCAGGACTATACAGAAAAACCCTGTCTCGGCGGAAAAAAAAAAAACCCAAAAACAAAACAAAACAAAAAAATTCCTGAGCCAAGTGTAGTGGCACATGCCTTTAATCCCAGCACTTGGAAGGCAGAGACAGGCGGATTTCTAAGTTTGAGGCCAGCCTGGTCTACAGAGTGAGTTACAGGATAGCCAGGGATATACAAAGAAACCCTGCCCTGAAAAACAAACAAACAAACAGAAATAAAGAATTAAGATGTTTAAGTAACTCCCTGACTGTTAAAACTAGATCTTTCCCTTATTCCAAGAAAAACAAAAATTCTGCCACTGAAAAAGTATCACCAGTTTGAAAGCAAACTCATGTTCTACTTATATTATAAAATGGATATAATATTGTTACAAGTATAATATCTATTAACATACTCATATATATCCTCTTAGGTCTTTTATTTTTGAGACAGGGTCTCATTAAGTATCCCTGGCTGGCCTTGAACTCGGAGATTAACTACCTCTGCTTCCAGGGGTGCCAGAATTAAAGATGTGCACTACTGCACCCAGCTCCTCTTAGGTCTTACTATTTTAACCCTGGCACATACCCTGACACTTAATTCCACTCTTAAATATGTGAAACCACAGTAACTGTCATGATATTCATACCTTAAACTAAAATCATGTACCTAAATTTTTTTTTTTTTTTCCAAGACAGGGTTTCTCGTGTAGCCCTGGCTGTCCTGGAACTCACTCTGTAGACCAGGCTGGCCTCGAACTCAGAAATCTTGCCTCTGCCTCCCAAGTGCTGGGATTAAAGGTGTGCGCCACCACTGCCCAGCTATATACCTAAATTATATATCATTTCATTTAGCTAAGTACTACACTACTCAGTAACAATGACTAAGGTATCCATACTTTAATATTTTATAGTTATAAATTATGATTATAAACATTCTGATTCAAAAAACAAATATTAGCCGTAAAAATAAACAGTTTGCCAAAGTACTACAGTTACATTTTTAGATTATTAATCTCTGGAGATGCTACACACAGACACTGCTGTCCACAGTATCTCTAGGGTAAAAGTGTTCTGACACTAACAGCAAGAACTGAGTAAGCACAAGACAGAAAAGGCCAAGTGACTGATCCCATGCATTTCCTATCAAATACCTAGGAATAAATACTGGGAAAGATGTGTGATGTCTCTCTTTACTGATTCAACTGAATCCCTATAACAAAAAACTTAAAAAAAAAAAAAAAATAAGCCAGGCAGTGGTGGCACACGCCTTTAATCCCAGCACTTGGGAGGCAGAGGCAGGTGGATTTCTGACTTTGAGGCCAGCCTGGTCTAAAGAGTGAGTTCCAGGACAGCCAAGGCTATACAGAGAAACCCTGTCTCAAAAAATAATTAATAATAATAATAAACCCAAGATAGCTTTGAACAGCAGTGAAGATAAGATTTTTTTCCTTTAAACAATCAGTGTTGAGTAAGATATCTTTATGAAGAAACTAAATCTTGACTAGTAATTTCACAATATAAACAAAAACAAATTCCAAGTGACTGTAAATCTAAATATTAAAGACAAAACAAGCTAGGCATGGTGGCTCATGCCTATAATTCCAGCACTAAGGAGACTGAAGCAGGAAGACTGCAGCTAATTCAAGGCCAGCCTGGTCTACAGAGTTGAGTTCCAGGACAGCTAGGGCTACATTAAGAAACCATCTTGGGAAACAAAAACAAAACAGAACTAAACAAAAGATAAATATTGATGACAAGGTAGAAAAAGAGAAAGCAGCCATTTGAAATTTGTTTCCATATGTGGTATGAAGACATGCATATTTCCCCGAAGTACAGGGGATAGAACCTAGAACCTCATGCATGCTAATCAAGTTCTTTAGTGCTGAACTCCATCCTCTGGCAGAATGCCTGCCCAAGCCTATCAGATATCACATTATAAATCAAACCTATAATATCTTCCGAACAAACTAATACTCAACCTTTCTTCTGTCTGTAACTGTTTTATGTTGAAAAACCGCAGGAGTCTAGGAGAGATGGCTCAGCCGGAGAAAGCACTTACTGTGCTGGTGCCTGTAACCCCAGCACTTTGGGGAATGGAGACAGGAGGACTACTGGGGTTGGCTGAACCTGACTACAGGTTCAGTCAGACCCTTCCTTAAAGGAGTAATAGAGCAAGACACCAGATGCCCTCTGGCCTCCACAAGTCCACATACACAGGTTCGTACCTGGTACACCGGAAGGCCAGAAGAGGTTGTGTATAATCCCCTGGAACTGAAGTTACAGGTGGTTAAGTCACCTGATGTGGGTTCAGAACCCAGTCCTTCTGCTAGTGCGAGTGCTCTTCAGCACTGAACTATCCTTCCTACTGCTCCCTGGCTAAAAGCCCTCCAACCTCTGCTGTATTTTTCTTCAGTATATTTTTCATTATTGAACACGCTATTATAAATATTTTACTTGCCAATTTCCAGAGACTTGAATGTAACCTCTGAGAGGAGGGATTTTCATTGGTTCATGTTACCTACTCTAGTACTCAGACCAATTTCTACCAATTGTCGGCTTTCAATAAATATTTGTTCAACTAATTAATATCATGCAATATTAAATGTCCGTTGATAGATCAGCTCTCTCCGTTGATTAGGTGCTTTTTGCGGTCTGTGACAAAATTCACTCGAGTCACCAGCACCTGACATCAGTACTCCAAACATGGTTAAGCACTGATTTTTAAATGAATGAACCAACATGAGAGCCCTGAGAACCACCTGCAGCCTATCCTATCACACTAAGTCCCTAAGATTCGCAAAGTACGACCCAGATTATAAGCTACCCCAAAGAAAGTGAAGTTGCAATATCTATTCCCATGCCCTCACACGCATCCTCTGCGGTCCCCACAATAACCAAAGGAGACAATGAGTAACGGTCAGCATTTGACCACTGTGATGACAAGTCCGAAGGAGGCAGCAGTTGTGATCTGCTCGACTCCAAACAGAAACACTGTCCTAGAAGAGACGGGAGACGCGGGGGAAGGTAGGAACCCCGGAACACAGCCCTGGAGTCTAACCCTCCTTTGACAGCTAAGGAACCCCGTCGGACGACCGAAGGCGCTAAGCGCCCATTTCATCCGCCTTCGCGTCCTCGGGTGGCACCCACCGGGCCGGGTGCCCGCGAACGCACGTGTGCGCCGAAGTCCCTGCCTCCTCCGCGCCCCACTCACCTGGCCGGGTCCCTCGGGAACCTGAAGAAGGCCAGGTCAGACTGTGTGCTCTTCCGTGTGCAGTTGGGGGCAGCGCAGAAGTTCGGCATGGTCGTCCGGCCGCCGGCCGGTCCAGCCCTCCCCTCCCCGCCTCGTCAGGGCAGCGCGGCCGCCCCGCGGGGCCGGGGAGGGGAGCTGGGCCGGCCGGCCGGCTCCGCAAGGCCGCGCGCGGAGGAGGGGCTGGCGCGCGAAGCCGCGAGGGGCAGGAGGGGCGCGCGGGCCGAGGCTGGGCTGGGGCCGCGGCTCCACAGTGCTGTGTGCGGCCGGGAGGATTTACCGCCGCCGCCGCCGCTGCTGCACCTCCAGCCCGCCCGGGACGCTGCCGCCTCCTTCCCACAATGCACCCCGGCGCTGGAGGGTGCCCTCTCTTCCCTCAGCCCTCCTCCCCCCACCCTCCTCTCAGGCGACCTTCCCCGCGGGTCGGCATGCGCACTCAAGAGCGTCTGGCTGGCTGCTGTGTCTCAATGCACATGCGCACAACCCAACCCGCGCAAGGAAGGAATTGCGCATGCGGTGTAGTCTCTCGGGACTCCAGAGCACAGCCCCAGGTTACTCTGGTAGGTTTGTCTTGAGCGGATTTCTTCAGGTCCCGGTCGAGCTCGAAAGGTTACTTCACGGCTGCGTCTTCCCTGCTTGTTTAAAAGTTGTCACAATTCATGCGTCCATTGCATGAGCCGCCGCAGACTCTTAAAGGCAACAGATTCGGGACGACCCTAGCGACTGCTTTGAAACTCCACGCACGGGTTGGACACAAACCTGGGTCTAGAAGATTTTTGCCGGTTTTGCCTTTCAGTTACTCTATGACCCGGTTAGTGCTAGCTTGCCAGCCGCACACCTCGACTAGACGCTAAGGGCAAAAGCTCAGAAAAGCAATAACTTCCCTGGTGGCTTCCAGAGGGGCAGGAATAGTGACGTGATTAGGCCAGCGGCACCCTAGAGATTTTTACAGACGTGGCCTGATAACTAACGTTCCTGTATGATTTTGTGCCAAAATGAATGACCGCTATTTAGAACAAAGAATTAATATCAAATTTTGTGTGAAATTGAACAAGTCTGCAAGTAAGACGCACTATCTTTGTAAAGAAGCTTGTGGGGATGAAGAGATGTCGAGGGCTTGAGTTTTTGACTGGCACAAAAGGTTTAAAGAAGGGTGGGAAGATGTCAAAGATGAGGCATGAAGTAGCTGTCCAGTCACCCACAGGACGGATGCAAATATCCAGAAGGTCAAGGACTTTGTTCGAACAGGCAGTTAATGGTGAGAAGGACGGCTGAAGAATTACGTTTAGATAAAGAAATCATTAGACTTGCCAGGCAGTGGTGGCGCACGCCTTTAATTCCAGCACTTGGGAGGCAGAGGCGGATTTGAGTTCGAGGCCAGCCTGGTCTACAGAGTGAGTTCCAGGACAGCCAGGACTACATTGAGAAACCCTGTCTCGAAAAACAAAAAAAAAAACAAAAAAAAAAAAAAATCATTAGACTCATTCTGAAAGAAAACCTAAACACGAGAAAAATGTCAAAGTTAGAGCGAGTATTTTGAAGGATCAACTTAAATTTGGGAAGTTTGAATGCCTGTCTGGTCATATAAAGGAAATTAGGAACGCTAGCTTAAATGTGAGGGAAGAGATACCAAGTTCTGAGATGTGGAGTTATCTGTAGGAGAAAGCTGATGGGGAAATGTTTCTGCCTGTGTAGAATCCTAGAAGCTACTCCCCTGCCAGCCAGCCTCTGCAGGGACCATCCTTAGCAAGCATCCCCACCAAGGTTGCTCAGGATTGGTTCACATCCTGGTGAAAGGAGCCTGAGGTCGTAGGAACCTGTCCAGGAAGCTGTCTTGAGCTGCTTTTCGTTTGTCTTATGGTAGTGTGAAGTACTAAACTATGGGGTCCTCTTCTTGCTGTTCTCCACCATTTTGGAGAGCTGTGACTGTTGACTTCTGGTTCTAGCTTGTTCTTGGTTTGGCTTAACAAGTTTGGCTCTCTTCAGTGTCTGCACCTGTGCTTGTGCTGCCCCAGAGGATCATGACAGAGAGAAGCAGGCTAGGAGTGTTATTTCTGTGTTCAGGGAGTCATACTCTTCTAAGAGGACCCCACAAGAAGCCTGACAGTTTCAGCCTGCTTCACAGTCAGGGCCTGAAAGTTCTGATAGAGAAGGCATAGACATGCTGATTTGTTGTGTGCTGTGTTCTAGCCCAAATGATTCAGGCTTTGAATCTAATACTTACCTCACAGAGTTCCCCCCGACAGGGAAACTAGGTTTGTTTCATTCTCCTGTGCTTCAGACCACCATTCTTTTGGGTATTTCTTCTTCCACAAGAGAAAGATTTGACCCTAGAACATTTTAGCCATGAGACTAGGGCCAAGACCATGAAGTCACATGAAGAGATCAAATATTTTGCTGCTTCTCCTCTGCCCTTAATTTTATGCTAGTTGTTTATGAATTGCTACCCCTATGTCTACAGATAGGTTTATAATAACTCACTTGTTTGAGTAGTTAATTTGCCATTGCAAATATTGTCTCCCAATATTATTTATTATATATATTATTTATATTATTTATATTATTTAGCAAGACTTTTAAAAGGGGACTGGAGAGATGGCTCATCAGTTGCAAGCACTAGCTGTTCTTCCAGCAGACCCACGTTCAATTCCTAGCACCCACATGGCAGCTTACAACTGTAACTCCAGTTCAAGAGGATCCAGCATCCTCACACAGGCACACATTCAGGCAAAACACCAATGTATATGAGATAAAAGTAAATAAATTGAATACACACACACACACACTTCAAAACAAACAAACAAAAAACCCTCTTAAAACAAGTAGCAACTTACAAACTTCTTCTGCTTAGTTCCAAGATGCTTTACAAGACCATTAAATCTTCCTGTGTGATGAAGTCCTGGATCCCCCACAAATGCTTGCTGCCAAGGAAACCATATTTTTAGAATGAAGTTAGTACTATTGCAGTATTATTGATACATTTATTAATCTTTGCTCTGGTCTTTGTTGTAATCATTGCAGAACTATGTTCTTGGGCCCAGGCCAGGATCCCACAACCACCACTTCAGGTCTTATATCTGCCTTATTTTGTTTTACTTTTTTTTTTTTTTTTTTTTTTTTTTTTAGACACTCTATGTAGCACCAGCTGGCCTGGAACTCCCTGAGATTCACTTATCCTGGCTTCCCAACTGCTGGGATTAAAGGCATGTGCCCCGACTCAAGTTCTCACTTATTATAAAACAGGTCCTGAGAGAAGTTATTTCTGTGTTTATTTCATCCTGTAAATAGGGCTAGAGTGAACCTGGCACCAGTGTTGAAATACAAGGTGCCAGAAGTAAAATGGTCCCCGTTAGAGTTTAGACACAGAAAACCCAGAAGCAGGTAATTAAGGAGTGTAAATTCAGATTGTTCTAAATGCTTTCAAGAAAAGGGACACACTTTATCACCTGAAGTCATGTCCCATGAAGTCAGATGACGTTTTAGCCCATTACTGCTTTAAAAGGCTTTTCCAGAAATAGTAGCAGCAGGATGGCTCAGGTTTTGGGGAAGTGGAATTATTGCCCTAACTTAGTCCAAAGCACTTTGAAGTGGCTGTACACTGTCACTGAACCCAACAAAGCATAGATAGTGATCTGAGTGACAAAAGAACTCCTGCCTAAAAGTGCTCCTGAAATGCCTGCCTGCTGTCCTGTCCTGCACCTTACTTTGCAGCTGTCTTGGTTTCATAATCCGGTAGACTCAGACCCAGACATGATCCTATATCTCTGTTTTCTCTGTGTCCCTGCAGACACTTGTTTTATTCTCGTCTAGTTTGCCCTTGGTTCTCAGATTCCCTGTTGTTTATTTCCTGATTCTGGGCCACCCTTCCAGGTGTGTCTGTTCTGGGCCTTTGGTGTGAAGATCCTTGAGGTCTTGGTATGCATTTCCACTCACACAAGTCTCCTTACTGATTTTTTGAGCCCTTCTTTCCTGCCCGTGACTTAAGCTGTGGTCCAATTGGAGCAGAGTTCTTCAACCCTGGCTCTAAATTGTCTTCCTATATTTAAGAAATGGGATAGGGAGGGATGGGATAGAGGCTAGTGGCCAAGCCCTGCCACCATTAGCAAGCCCAATATAACAAGTATTACCAGTTTCTCATAGCTTGATTACCTGAGTCAGTTTAGGATGAATAGGTCCTGTCCAGGAAAGACCACCCCATCTCTGATCTTGTCTGTTTTCTCCATCTCCCATTGTCTAATCTTGGTTCTTATGCTCCCCAAAGTAAAGACCAAAGAATCACCTGTTTACCAAATCTGTGACTTGGAAAAAAAAAAAAAAAAAAAACACAAAGATGGTAGTCTCCTGAATTTTGTCCCTGGCTGAGTGATTGAAATGGCAACATCAAGATGAATGTGGTGGTACACGCCTGCAGTCCCAGCAGTAGGAGACTGAGGCAGAAGTGTGGGTTCAAATCCATCCTGGGTAACATAGTAAAGACCCTGTTTCAAAAAAGAAGAGAAAAAAGGAAACTCTCTCATTTAGAAAGAAAGGTTGTAGACCTGTGTCCTGCTTTCTAGAGTGTTCCTTTCAGATCCCTTTCCTGTTCTTAGTCCACATTTGCTGTGGAGATGCCTGGAAGAATCTGGATGGAAAATGACTTGAAGACAGTAAAGAAGCAGAGTGCTGTTGGGGAGCTGCCACTGTGCTGCACACACTGCTTAATCTGCCTGCTGTTTCCAGATGTGTCGCCAGCATGTCTCACTAGGCTCTTGGGACAGTGTCTCACCAGGTCCCAGGTTACTCAATGAGCAAGAGCCTGTCTTAGCTTTTGAACTGTGTACCTGTTCACACTGCAGTCTCCAGATGAAGCTTCAGTTTGATCAGCTCTCCTCGATTTTCTAGGCTTTTGCATCTTATCCCAGGCATCCATGCATTGTTCTGTGGTTTCTGCCTTGTCCAATCCTAGTAATGTGGTGCAGCTTGTATCACACTTCACCCCATATTAATATCTACAAACAAATGTGGTGGGGGCCTTCCAGGGATCCACGTGGGCTTAGTGCAGTTGTCAGCAGACTGTGTATAGGAAACACTATATTTTGTGAGCCATCCAGTCTCTTAGTACAAAAGCAGACAGAGCTCATATGGAAACAGATGAGTGTGGCTGCGTTCCAGTGAAACTATAAATGGATCTTGGAATTGGAATTTCATAGTTTTCATTAAATATTTTGATTTCCTACCCCAGCGATTTTTAAATGCAAAAAAAAATTTAAATGGGGACCAGAGACAAAGAGTGGTAAACCACATTAGCTGTGGGCCATAGTTTGCACGGCCCTGTCTAGTGTGCATAAAGTATGTATATAAGAGTACAGTACTTTATGACAGGTGAGTGATTGTTTTCCACTGATAATACTGTCCATGCCAAGTCAGTCTGGCATCATCTCACAACTTACTCCCCAGAAAATATGGCACATTAGAAAGAGTATGAGACCAGGAGAACCCGGGCTTGGCCACATTCAGAGTCACAAAATGAATTTTATTGTTTTTCACTAAAAATTGTATTAAACAAACTACCATCTACATTATTCCTGAGGTTTATCTCAAAACCTATTTGGCAATGCTGAAAGTGATGTCATGTTGCAACGAGCAGTAAGAAAGAGAACTTTAGTCATTCCAGAAGTGCCTTGACCATGGGCAGTATTTGAATACATTGATGTCATCACCTGTTAAAGCATGTGCTGTAGAGGTGACAGATTTCACCACAGTATATTTTTTGCATGCATATTAAAAAAAAACTGTCTAAATACTTGTGAGCAGTGCTAGGGTGTGTCCTTTTAGATGCGTCTGTTTGTATTTATCCTAAGTAGAGCTTTCCTGTGTTGCCTTCATTGGAACTGGTTTTCCATTGCTGTGGTACTTTCAGGATTAAGGAGACCTTCACAAGACTGCTTGATCAGAAAGTCAGTGTTTCCCAGGAAGCAAAAGTGACCAAACCCTATGGCAGCCACCTGAAAGAAGATCTTGTGTTAATTCACTCAACAGATGTGTACCGAATGCTGCATATGCCAGGCACTGTCCCACACTCGGAATACAGCAGTGCTCCCAGCCTTGGATTTGGCCGTATGACATCTAATTGTCTTACTGTTGAAATCTGCTGTCTCGAGTGCTCACACTAACTCACTGCTAAGTGCATACCTGGAAATAGAGATGACCCTTGCCATAGTCCTCTGTGCCAGAAGTCACTATGCCTCTCCAACTTCATTAATAACCCAAGGACTGTATGTTCCACTTAAATTTTATTATCCTTTACACAGATCCATATTGGTAGAAAAAACATGCTGGCAGTGTTGGAAGTGTAAATTGGCAACAGTTTTCTGAAAGGCAATTTGGCAATATCTATGGGGAGCTTTAGAAGTGTTTGTGTCCCCTGATCCTCTAAGTCCACTTCTGGGAATCTGTCCTAAGGAAACAGTCTAAAATACAGGCAAAATTTATGCTTAATATTCTGAAAGTCTAACAGTGAAAATTGGTTAAATAAATTACAGTCTGACTATAATAGGCTAGTATGCAGTCATGCTGATGAAGAGTATTCAACAGCATTGTGGAAATGCTTGTGATGTTTAAAAAGAGATAAAATTATACGCATAATTTTTAAAAAGTTGGGGTGTTTATTTTTAAAGATTTATGCATTTAGCGTGTGTGAGTGCTTTGTCTGCCTGTATACCTGCATGCCAGAAGAGGGCATCAGATCCCCTTATAGATGGTTGTGAGCCACCATGTGATTGCTGGGAATTAGACTCCAGATCTCTGGAAGAGCAGCCAGTGCTCTTAAAACCTAACCTATCTCTCCAGCCACCCTTTCTCCTCCCCCCAAGTTTTTAAATGCCTAGAAAGGAATTGTTAACTCTTGAGTTGTTGAAGCTTATTTATTTTTGTTCATATACTTTAAAAAGATATTTCTCTAAAACTAGTACAGTTCTAAAACTAGTACAGTTAAAATAGCATCAAAACTTGGTGGCTGAGAGATTGAGGCTCCACCACTAGTTAGATTCATGAATAATTAACTGGCTTGGTCACATGGAGGCTGCATGGTATTGTGTTGGCAGCCAGAGTGGGACAGAGAGGAAAAGGACACACACCCACACCCTGACTGGGACCTCTCAAAAAGCCAGCAGGGTTATGAAGACACAAGCAGCAACTGCTAGTATGTGGTCCTAAGGAAGAGAAAAAGAAACTGTCTGAAAAGTCTTTGAGCCTCCGCAGAACTTCAGTGCTAAGAATAGCTTTCAGTGTGCTATTAAGTCTGCTGTCCTTCTTAGGACATGCAGGTAACATGGCTTCAAGCTGTGATATTTGTTTTACATTGAAAAGACTACATGCAAATCATAAGACATTTAACATTGTAACTTAACTCTTGAGGTTCAAAAGTGTCACTTCATTGCTGTGTGGAATTCCTGTACATGATTATGTTGTGGTATATTTTTAAGGCTTATTTGTAATTATCTGGGGGTGGATGGGTATGTGCATATGAATATGGGTGCCTGTTGTCACACAGGCAGGGTGTAGGGTAGAAAGGGTGGTCAGATCCCTGGAGCTGGAGTTGTGAACAGGTGGTTTGTGAACTGCATGTACTGGGTGCTGAAAACTGAACTCAGGCTCTCTGCAAGAGCTGCAAGCTCTCTTCACCAGTGAACCATCTCTTCAGCCTGTATGCTGAAGAATTTTAAGTGACAAACTATGTAGCTGATGTCTCCCCAGAGATGCAATTAAAATGTGCACTTTGTCATTGCTTCAGTAAAATGAAAATATTTGATGTATCACCTTAGTAAACTTCCAAGCCCTTAAATGAATACACAACATAAAACATTAATTTAGAGTTGTGCAGGTTATTTATTCCGCGAACTGTATGAGTACCTCAGTGCTTAAGTGTTAATCCTGCTGTGTCTAGGAAGAGTAGGGGTGGGACTCAGGCTTTGCTTCTGGCTCCTCAGCTGGCCCTGGACTGAATGGTTTATCTGTACCCAGAGTACCTCAGTCACTCATTTGTAAGGGAAAGAATACCATAGATCTTATGGTATTGCCCATTTCCCCCATTCAACAAATACTCCATGCTTATATGAGCCTGACAGTGTTCTAGGCAGAGCACATGGTAATGCACACACAAAAAAATATTTGTGCACATACATTTAAGTGAGGGAACTGAGTCAAAAATAGAGCATCTTTGTGGTTATAAGCTGCAACTCTGAGACTGAATAACAAATGAGGTGCAGGGCAGAAGACCTAGCACGTAGCTAAGTGCCCCGTTGCCTTACAGCTCCTAGGTACTCTACACCATGGTAGAAAGCAGCAAAAAGTATAACCCATTCATTACCACATTCAGTCTCTGGCTAGTTAGTACCTAAGCCAGTTTTGCTCAAGACAAATTCTTACATGCCCTGTGATTTGGACTGTACTTCTAGAGTGACAGATGAATGCAGGTGGGACCCAATTCCCTAAAGGTGACCTTTTCTGGAGCTAGTTGAATCTTTGCATGGAACTAGATAGCGGGTGTTAGGCCCACAAACACAGTGTTGTTGCCCTCTAAGCACAACCTATACAATCATTTTAATGGTTGCTCTCTTTAAGAAAAACCACACTCTAAAACACAAGAGAAGCAAGCAGTACTTACAATGCTAGAAGAATTGACTACTATGTTATTTATGGGAGACAAAGATGTTGACAAAAAGCCAGAGAAAAGATTTTAACATGTGCTTTGTTTTTTTGCTTGTTGAAAATTTAGAAAGTTGAGAAATACTTGCAGAAACAGACAGAAGTTTGTCCTTGGCACTGGAGGCCTTCATCAGCCTCATATTGCCCCCCCACCCCCCAAATTATCTAGCAAAGAGCCACTTACTAGATCTCTTTGGGCATGGCCTGTAGACACAGACACTATAGCCTTGCCGTTTGTGGGATGAAGAAAAACGACAAACTCTGGCAAGATGCACCCACCGTGGGCTCCTTAGAAGACTAATCTTTCCTAGAATACAATTATAAGAACCCAACTTTTATAATACAAAAAACAGAAAGTAGGAATTGCCACATTTAAAGTAATTGTATAAATAAGAAAATGGATGTGAAGAGGCAAAATACACAGTAATGATTATTAAGCTCATGCCATTACTAGTTCCTCAAGTAGAACAGCCCCCAAGCACTGGCCACAGGAACTGGTTTGAAATCTTACCTCCTGAAAGAAACGGGACATAGGCCTCACTTTAAGAACCTAGTAAGTGATGAGATGGGTCATTAGGTAAAGGGGCCTGTTGCCAAGCCTGATGACCTGAGTGCAATCCCTGAATCCCTGGTACTCCCATGATGGAAATAAAGATCCAACTCCCACAACTTACCCTCTGACTCTATATGTGGGCCATAGCACAAACATGTCTCTACACACATACACACACACACACACACACACACACAGAGAGAGAGAGAGAGAGAGAGAATAAACAAAAGAACCTAATAGGCAACTTCAGAATGAAAGCCCAGACTAGATGAGAAATAGGCCCAGGGAGATTGGACAACTTGTTGAATCACACACCTCCTTGTTGGCAGAGCTAGGCTAAAAACAGAGGACCCTGAACTTACTCAGCTCAAGCCAAGCCAGTGAAGTGATTTTTGTTTGGTTCTGTTTTGTTTTTCCTATTGTGGCCATGGTAATAATTCTTTTACTAAAATGTTTGTTCTTAAGGTACCTTGCATTTGAATGTCTAATAAGAATGATTCATAGACAGTTTTAAGGAATATGGTCACCACCACAGTACAGATGTTTCCCACATTCCTCTGGGTGTCTAGGTCCCCAGTCCTTTCACAGATGTGTATTTATGAGGACATGCTGGCATTCTGTCATCTGCCTTTTCCATAGGTCTTCCCAAGTTGTGTGTTGCATTTTTGTGGTTTTAATATTTCTCGTGGACATGCCCATGAAAAATTTAAAACCCGGGCACATAAATCTTTTAAAGTGCCCACTTATCTCTTCAGTGCTGGCTCATATTTCCATGTTAGTATTTATGACACAGTATGTGAGGTCATGAATACTGTCACATAATTTGGGCTTTTATCCCCTAAACGCCAACATTGCATTTCTGCAGGTTCTAAAAATTCTTAACACTTCACTTATAAACCCCACTACATCGTGCCACAATGTTTCCATAGTAACATGTTTCAAACAGAAAAACAGGAAGCTGAGAGAGAGAGAGAGAGAGAGAGAGAGAGAGAGAGAGAGAGAGAGAGAGAGAGAGAGAGAGAATATTAGAATGCATGAGATGGTGTTGGGGCCACAGTCTGCTCTGGTTAGAAGGCTCCTGAGTAGAGTGACCTGCCTGCTTACCACAGGGAGTTGGAGTGCAGAGGTCAATGTCTTCCTCAGTCACTACCTTGATTTTTGAGACAGGGAGGTCACTGATTGGCTCCTAGAGATTGGCATTTGACTGTCCTGGAGCTTATAATGTAGACCAGGCTAGCCTCAAATTCAGAGATCTGCCTACCTCTGCCCCTCTGAATTCTAGGATTAAAGGCATGTGTCTCCATACCTAGCTTACATACTATTTTAAAATTACATTTACTGTGTGTGTGTATGTGTGTGTGTGTGTGCACGCACATTCTATAGTATGCATTTGAAGTTCAGAAAACAGCTTGTAAAAGTAGCTTCTCTTCCTTCAGCATGTGATTCCTGGAGACCAAACACATGTTGTCAGGTTTGACAAGCACCTCTGTACCAGAGCCATCTAGCTGACCCTATAAACACTATTTCTATTGTAACTATAAATATTACTTTTATAATTGTACATTTATGCATAATAAACACTAAAATTACTTTTTTAGAAAAAAATACACATTTTATGACAGGAAAAGTGATCTGTCTCCAAGGAGCTGATGACTTAATGGGAGGCATGAGATACATACACAAATAAATTTCTTACACGGCAATAAGGATGATAATGGAAATTTTACCAAGTGTGGGTGGAAGGATCAACTCTGCCTGGGAGAGCTGTCCTTTGGTAAAAAGAGGTGACATTCGCACAGGCTCATAAAGATGACTAGAGTTCTCTGGAGCTTTGTAAATGGTTAAGCACAGTATAAATGTGAGTTGGTCCTTGGCCTTCATTATTGCTGTCAAGGCTTACCTCATATAAAGCTCTCTTTCTTGTCTTTTTCCCATGCTCCCCAAAGCCCAGGATCCCTGGGCCAGGAAACAGCCACAGTTAAGCAGTCACACATCAGTGCTGTAGCAAGTGAACT
The DNA here is from genome assembly GCF_011762505.2 of Arvicanthis niloticus. Classification (NCBI taxonomy): domain Eukaryota; kingdom Metazoa; phylum Chordata; class Mammalia; order Rodentia; family Muridae; genus Arvicanthis; species Arvicanthis niloticus. Next base: position 68,085,843 of record NC_047658.1, on the reverse strand, counting down.
GAGGCGCATCCAGAAGATGCAGATTCAGAACCAGAGGCTATAAAATCACCTGGGAGCTGAGCCAGGAAGCTTTGAGTGGGAAGCAGTCGCCCCACCCCCTCCCCTCCCATTGCCACCCTGTGGAAAGGCCTCCACCCTGATTGATGTGGACATCTATACCTGGGGGGTGGTAAAATCTAAAAAACGAGTATCACACATCAGTCTGTGGTTTACCCTGGCAGGAAATGACCTGTTAGATGTCTTAGGGCCTCCAGACAGGGCGGAGTGGAGAGCAGAGTATGAGCCAGGGGACAGGATGGGTGGCAACAGATGATATGTTCTAATCAAGTCCTCTTGGTACCCTCCCTGAGGTCCCCATCATGTTGTCACACTTCTCTGCCTTCAGGGAGGAGATTAGAGGCCTCTAATAACCCTCACTTCACTTCTGTGGAAAAATGGTCAGAGCATCCTCTGTGTTAATCACAGGACATATTAGCCCCTTGGTTATAGCGTGTCTTCCTGTGCCTGCTCTCAGTTATTTACTCACTTAAGCATACACCGAACACTCAAAATATGTTCTAGGTGATATGTTCTAGATGTAAAAATGAAGGAAAAGATGGCCATGACCTCAGACTCCCATGGACTGAACTGGGCATTTATTTTATTTAGTGTTTGGTTTGGTTTTGTTTCAAGACAGGATTTCTCTATATAGTTCCAGGCTGTCCTGAAACTCACTCTGTAGACCAGGCTGGCCTTGAACACACAGAGATTCACCTGCCTCGTCCACCTATGCTGAGATTAAAGGTGTCTGCATTATTCTCAGCTTTATTTGGTTTTTGAGACATAGTCTCATGTTGCTCAGATTGGCCTCAAACTTTCCAAATAGCTGAGGCTGATTCTTAATTCTTTTTTTCCCCCAATTTTTTAAAAATTTACTTTTTTAATGTATATATTTACCCTCATGTATATATGCGCACCATGCTTGTCTGGCACCAGCAGAAGCCAGAAGGTGGCATCAGATCCCCTCGAGCTGGAGTTATAGATGCCCATGAGCTGTCATACAGGTGCTGGGAACTGGCCTGAGAGCCTCTGCAAGAGCAGCACTTGCTCGTAACTGCTCAGCATCTCTTCAGCCCCCTGAGCTACTGATCACTTGATACTCTTACCTCTGCCGCCCAAGTTCTGGAATTACAGACATAGTCCACTAAGCCTAGCTGGATCAATAATTTTTGTTATGAGAAATATAGAATTAAATTTAAAAATAAACTATCAGCTGGTAAATACCAAGAAGGAGACAATGGGCTACTATTTTTACTTATTATTTATTTATTTATTTATTTATTTATTTATTGTTTTTGTTTTTTGAGACAGGGTTTCTCTGTGTAACCCTGACTGTCCTGGAACTCACTCTGTAGACCAGGCTGGCCTCGAACTCAGAAATCCGCCTGCCTCTGCCTCCCAAGTGCTGGGATTAAAGGCATGCACCACCACTGCCTGGCCTAATTTTATTTCTGTGTTAGGGTTCAAACCCAGGACCTTAGGGAATTCTAAACAAATGCTACTGGTATTTGAACTGCTAGTCTCATCTCTTAAAGGTGTACCATCTCTAAATACAACCACTAAAGGTTAAGTTTTTAGCATGGAAACCTTTGGGGACCCAAAAATCCAGCCACACCAGAAAGGTACCATGCGTCATGCATTGGGTACCTTTCTTTCTTTGAAATTACAATATTCTCATATGTCAACTTTGGCTCAAGTATCAACTCTTCAGGAAAGTCCATCCTGCTTTCCCAGGTGAAATACCCTTGTTTTTTCCTCCTTGTTAACCCTGTATAGACTTGTGTCTGTAGGCCTGTAATAATTTGCCATTACTTTTACTAACTGGCTGATTTTGAGACTGTCCCAGTGTGTAGCCTAGGGTGGTCTCACACCTACCTCATGTTGGCCTTGAACTTGAATCTTTCCGTCTTGGTGCTGGAATTACAGGCACCACCACCATGCTCACCTTGCTTTACTATGCTAGGTCACCGCTACTCTCCAGGCAGCAGTCTTATTCAAGGCTTGCCTGAGGGTCCTATGTGTCTTAGGTATGATTTCCATTGCTGTAAAGAGACACCATGACCAAAGCATAAGGAGAACATTTACTTGGGTCTGGCTCACAGTTTCAGAGGTTTATTCCATCATTAGCATGGCAGGAAACATGGCAGCATGTGAGCAGACATGGTGCTTGAGTAGGCGCTGAGAGTTAATATCTTAATCCACAGGCAGCAACAAGGAGGAACTGTCTCACACTGGGTGGAGCTTGAGCATAGGAAACCTCAAAGCCCACAGTGACACACTTCCTCCAACAAGGCCATATCTCATAATATGGCTAGTCCCTATGGGCCAAGCTTTCTAACACATGTATGTATGGGAGCCAACCCTATTCAAAGCACCGCATTCCACTCTCTGCTCCCCATAGGCTTATAGTCTTAACATAAGGCAAAATGCATTTAGTCTAACTTCAAAAGTCCCCACCATAGTCTGTCACAGTCTCAACAAACGTTTAAGTCCAAAGTTCTGAGTCTCCTCTGAGATTCATGGAATCTCTTAACTGTAATCCCCTGTAAAATCAAAAAAGCAGATAACATGCTTCCAACAGATCATGGCACAGGATACACATTACTGTTCCAAAATGAAGAAAAGGGAGCATAGGGAAGAAATACTGGACCAAAGCAAGACTGGAAACCAGCTGGGCAAACTCCAAACTCTGCATCTCCATGTTTTGTAGCGCACAGCCTTGCCGATAAGGAGAACGCCACACTCAGGATTCTTCTGACAGCATTTATTGAACAGCTCCCAGGATGGTGAAAAGGGGAAGGACGCCGAGCTCAGAAAGCCCGCTGCTTAAATAGAGCTTTGGGAGACGTGCAGATCCCTCATTGGCTCAAATCTTTCATCCAATTGTCATACTCGGTTTTCGCGCCATGCGCAGGCGCATTCTCAAGTAAAGCTTCTGTGAAGAACCAGGAAGCAGAAGCCTGCGCCATCTTTTAATGGCAAATGCGGCTCCTCACAATGTTTGATGTCCTAATGCTCTGCAGATCTCCAACTCCTTTCAGCTTTGTTGACTGCAGCACCCTTCTTTTCCTTGGGTTGGTTCTACTCCCTGTCAGCAGCTTTCCTCGGCAGGTACCCCACAGCTCCGGCATCTCTAACATCTTGGGGTCTCCAAGGCACTCCAGGTTTCACCTTCACAACTTCATGCAGTGACCTCTCTAGGCCTTCATGCCCAGCCTTAGCTGCTTTCCTTAGTCTCCAAGGGAAATTCCATAACTCTTTTCACTCAATGGCTTCTCTAGACCTCTAAGCAAGGACACCCCTGACACATTTCTGGCCTCAGCAGCTTTCCTAAGTCACAGAGGGAAATTCCATCCTTGATTCTAAAGCCAGTACCACATGGCCAAAACTGCCACGTTCTGCTGCTTGCTGGGGCCCTCACATAGTCCACTTGTTCAATTACATCTTCCACAGCTTTCTGGTTTCCATGGTTTCCTTCACTGCTTAAGGTTGACGGTCATGGAACTTGCCCTGTAGACTGACCTTGCACTCAGAGATCTGCATGCCTCTGTCTCCTGAATGCTGGGATTAAAGGTGTATGCCACCATGCCTGAACATAAGCTTTTCATTAATTCTTTTTCATTACTGGTCTCTATAAGCATGGCCACTATGCCTCAAGATCTGTGTGTATGGATCCAGATCAAAAGCCTGTGTCTTCCAGCCTCAAGATTTGGATCAAAGGCATGTTGCTTTCCAGCCTCAAGATCCTAATCAGGTGTGCACTCCATTTCTGATTTGTAGTTCATTCCAGATGTAGTCAAATTGACAATGGAGAATAACCATCACAATTACTCATTCATTGTCAACACAATTGCAACAGTCATATATCCTTATGTCTAAATGAAAACAAGAACCAGGTCATAATAATGCATAGCATGATAGAACTATCCCTCTTATAAACACAGACACGTTGTAAATTTAGAATAGGTGGCAATGTCTCTTGGGGAATAAACTTTTCACAAGATGGAAGCTTAGCTGCGTGAGATCGTGCCCTGATGTCACCACTGCCTTAATTCCATTTAATATCTGTACTCTGTTTATCTCCTTGAACACAGGATTTAGGTCCATTCTACTCCCTAGTATCCTTTTGATCCTTGAGCCATACATTTTGTGTTTTTCCTTTCTCAGCTTGGCACATTTGATCAAAATACTCTTTTAAAGAGTGAACCACAGGACAGAGCCAATGCTTGGCTGTTTTGAGTTTTCCTTTGTCAATGCAATTAATCCAAATCTCTTCATCTTAGCTTTAAGCAGACTCTTGGCTTCAGAGGAGAAGTTTAATATGTTGCCTAGAGATCATTCTTGTAAAGAACGTGGTTGCTTTTTGTTCTTGTACAAAGAGCCTCATACTGGGCAGAGCTTGAGAACAGGAGACAACAAAGCCCCCTCACCCACAGTGACATACTTCCTTCACACGGACTTCAACAAGGCCACACCTACTCTAACAAGGCCATACTTCCTAATAGTGCCACTCCCTATGGGCTAAGCATTCGAACACATAAATCTATGGGGGTCAAACGTATTCAATGCACCACACCATGTGCAGTGTCCAGAACAGAGGCTAGCATAGGGCCTCTGATTGGTGCTTATTTGTTTAAGGGATAAACATAGCACTCTTATCAGAACTTTACTGGTGGTAATTTTATTTTAGATTTATTTATTTAATTTTACATGAGTGAGTGTTCTACCTCTTGCATGTATGTGCATGGTATGTGTGCCTGGGAATCACAGAGGTCAGAAGAGAACACCAGATCCACTGGAATTGGGGTTATGGGTAGTTGTAAGACATGTGGATGCTGGAAACTGAGCCCAGGTCTTGTGAAAAGCAGCAAGTAAGTGCTCTTAACTAGTGAGCCATCTCTCTAACTCCCTGGTGGTGTTTATTTAATTTAGACCTGATCAGTGCTGAGCCTTATGCTATAGACTTTCCAGCCTGCTAACTCTCACAGCCTTCACAATTGTCATGTGCAGAACCATATAATATACTATCATTAAAACACAGTCAAAGGAAAGTCACAAATACAAATGAGATTTTAAAAATTCTTTTGTATTTATTTATTTTTTTTATGTCTATGGATTATGGGTGTGTACCTGCATGCACATCTACAGCACATATGTGATGTGCCTGCAGAGGGAGTCGGATTCCTTAGAACTGGAGTTACAGATGCGTGTGAGCTACCATGTGGGTTCTTAGAATCAAACCCAAGTCTTCTGGAAGAACAGCAGTGCTCTGAGCTGTTATGCCATCTCTCCAGGCATCTGAGATTTGTTTTGAACAAGTAAAATGTTTTAAGATGTGTTTTTCTTTTTTAGTTATGTGTATGCATATTTGTCTGTGTGTTATACATGCATAGGTGCAGGCATCCAAGGAGGCCAGGAGACTGCACCAGATCCCCTGGAACTAGAGTTACAGGTGGCATGAGCTTTGCAGTGTGGGTTCTGGGAATAGAATTCTTGTCTTGTGGAGACAAGAGCAGCAAGTGTTCTTATCTGCTAAACTATCTCTCCTGCCTCTGAAAGCCGAGATTTTAACCCAAATCCTCCTGATACCGAATTCTGATGCTTTGACTTCTATGTGATGTGATGCTACCAGCCACATATCAGTTCCTTTTGTGGATCCACCTTCTTTTCTCCCTCCACTCCCCAAGGCCCCAAGGCTCTCTATTTGACTCCATACCCTATTTTCGATGGTACCAGAGAAGTGCTTGCTATGTGGGATGTGTCTTTTTTTCTTTTTCTTTTTTCCCTGAGACAGGGTCTCACTATGTAGCTATGGCTGGTCTGGAACTAACTTTGTAGACTGGCCTAGCCTTAAAATTTAGAGACTACTTGCTTCTGCTTCTGGAGTGCTGGGATTAAAGTTGTGCACCGTAATACCAGACAGCATCTCTCTGGATGCTGAGGTTAAAGGCATGTAGCCCCGTGCTTGGCTTACTCCATGTATCTTACTTAAATCTCTAAAGAATTGAATCGAGTTAACATCTGTCCATAAGATTGCGATGAGCTGGAGGCAGGGAGCTTTTGAGAGTGGGTACCTTCCCAGTTATCTCCAGGCATCTTCTTTATGATGAGGAAACCCAAGGATGCTCTCAGTGCTAAATAACTTTTAGGACTTACATCTTTTGCTCAGCTGTCTGCTTCAATAGACAGGCATGCAAGGAAGTTGGGCAAAGGGGAACATGCCTGCTTTCCAGTGAGTTTCCTTTTCCAGGGAAAAGGAGGTTAGGTTTTGATTCAGATAATTATTTGCGTTTTCTGCGTCTGCATGGTCGATAAATGTCCAATGAGCAGTGATTCTGTCCCTCATCTTTCATTGCTTTATGGGACTTCAGGGAACGAAAGCATAACATCCTGCCTTCCCATAAGTTCCCTGGCCACTACCCTGGCACCGATTAAAGACATGTCTATGTGATTAATCAAAACCTGATGTGGAAGCACTCTGGCGCTGCTCTTCTCATGTGCTGCTGCTCCATATACAGTAGTTCCTCAGCTTCAGTGGTGGAGCCAGCACATAGGGGCTTTTGATGAACTGGCTATGCCTGCCCCAAGTGTTAACTATGTCATCTGACATGACTAATGAGGCTCTGGATTTGATCTGTGCAGAGAGGTCCTGCCGTCTAGAGGAGGCTCGGGTTCCACAGCCAGCCTGGGAAGAGGCTGCAGTGTCGGCTACACACCTCATCATGTCAGCTGGAGTCTGGGAGGCCTCTAGTGTTGGAGCCGGGAGTTGTCCACCAGGAGGGTGAGAGAAATTCTGTGCTATGCGTGCCCTGGAGTGATTGTGACTTCTAATTCAGCCTCTATTTACAGAAATGAAAACCAAGACCCAGTTAAAGTGAGGGGCTTGCCAGCGGCCTGAGCTTTGGACAGAGAAATGAAGGAGCAGACACAGGTAAATATGTATGGTGTTAATGACTGGGGCCCAGTACAAACACACTTATGAAGGGTTCTAGTCTAGCCCACTGTTCTCCCTTAGCAAAGTGTTATGGGGGGATAGGTAGAGCCTCTGTGACCCCCGGAGTTCCAGGGAAGGGTGTGTGAAGTCAACAGAGCTGGACTTGAGACAATTTCATATTCAGCAGATTGCTTCATTTTTTCTGAGGTTTGGTTTCCTCCGCTGGAACAGCCATATAGTGCTTCCCAGGATACTTCCTAGAGCCTTGTGAGGCTTGGCAATGTTAATGGGGGTGAAAGAGTAAGCGCCTTCGGGTATCAATTACTACTCCTGTTATTGCCCCCTCTCAGGAGCACTGGCAGAACTCTCCAGAATATGGATCCACAGATACCTTTAACTCTCTTCCTTTTCCTGCTTCTCCCAGAATGTACAGGAAAGCAAGGGACATAAAACCAACTGGTCACTTGCCTAAAATTTCAATAGCTTTCCCAGAAAGCCCATGACATGGAAAGAGGAAGAACATGCCCATCGTCATTTAGTGTAATTTCACACAGTGATTGAGCACATACCACATGCCAGACATTGGCCACGCTGTGTAGGGAATCAGAGTTGGATCAAACATGTTCCTTGACCATCTTGAGATGCCCGCCACTCAGTGAAAGAGCCAGACATGGACATAAATAACTATAATATATGGCAGGAAAAATACGGTCACCACAGGAAAAATACAAATCAAGAGCTTTTGGAGAAGGAGGAGGGAGAGGTGATTTATTCCTCAGAAGGAAGCTGGGGAAAGGAGCGTGGACTGTGTGGGAGGAGGCAAGGGGTTAGCCCTGTTGGTGATGCTCACCTAACGTGGACCCCTGCTTTCTACCCACAGTCCCACATAAACCGCCCATGGCAGTGTGTACCGGGAGCCCAACCACTCTTGGATGGAAGCAGGAAAATTGGGAGCTGAAGGCCAGCCTGAGTTCCATAAAACCCTGCATCAAAACAAAGAAAGCAACAGGATGAGGCATGGTTGTACAGGCAGAGGTTAGTGGTGTCAGGAACCACAGGAAAGAATATTCCAGGTAGAGGGAAGGGTGTGAGGATAGACAGCATTTGGAAGCTGTTGGTAGCCGAACAGACGCAATTAAAATCAAGTGACCCATGACACTCAGATAAATGTCAGGTGGTTGGTGTTATTTCGGTGTCTGCTGGCTGAGGTCACCTTCGCCTCTGTCCTTCAGTCAGAATCTCACACGGGCCTTTCCTCTAGCAGGGCCACACTGGAGCCCCGGCCAGGAAGAACCAGCAACAAAAGACCAGGGAGCAGCAGTCACAATCAAGGTAAACCCCAGGGAGGTGCTAGGTCACAGCTGAACTTCCCAGCCGTTAGAGCCAAATCCTCCCAGCGCAGACCACTCAGTAACCTTTTCTCCTCTCTTTGTCAAGAAGCGGCTTCTTTTACAAGTGCTGCTGTCAGGAAGGCTCTGGAAGACCCAAGGCTAATGCTTGACTCCAGACATGCCACATAGGAACTCATGTGTCCCCAGTCTTTCCATGAATTGTTCTTATTGTACAGATAACACAGTGGTAAGAAGGAAAACTCGCCAGGCAGTGGTGGTGCACGCTGTTAATCCCAGCACTTGGGAGGCAGAGGCAGGTGGATTTCTGAGTTCAAGGCCAGCCTGGTCTACAGAGTGAGTTCCAGGACAGCCAGGGCTACACACAGAAACCCTGTGTTGAAAAACCAAAAAAACAAAACAAAACAAAAAAAAAAAAAAAAAAAAAAAAAAAAAAAGAAGAAGAAGAAGAAGAAGAAGGAAGCTCAAACCATGAATGAAAGAAGAGCAGCCAGTCACTCGTGTGTGTGTGTGTGTGTGTGTGTGTGTGTGTGTGTGTGTGTGTGTGTGTGTGTTGTCTGGGAATAGCCTCTGCTTTCATTTGTGGTACTCTCTACTATATGTTCTCTTTTTACTGCTCAGCATCATATTTGTGTGGCTTCTAGTTTTCTATCCACTGCTATCCACACAAATTTCTTCCCTGAGACAGAACTTACATAGCAGGACCACACCAGGCATGGTGGTAGTACATTTTTATAATTCTACCACTTAGGAAGCTGAAGCAGGAGGATGGCTAGGTTGACGCCAGCCTAGGTTACGTATTGAGGTGACTGTCTCAATAAAATAAAATAAAATAAAATAAAATAAAACATAATATGAAGCTAGAAGAGGGTTATGAAAGGGTGGCCTGGAAGGAATTAGGGTAGTCATAAAACATATTACGTGTATGATGAAATCCTCCAAAAATAAACAGATGTATTAAAGAGACTTCTCATAGATGTATGTTATGGTTTGGGTGTGACATGCCTTCTCCCCCCAAAACACTAATTTATTGAATGATGGTCTAGCTGATAGTCTTATTTTGACAGATGCTAGAAACTTTAGGAAGTGGACCTAGATAAAAAAAACAAAAAACCCTCAATATACTAGGGTCCTTAGGGGGTTGGGGGATCTTGTCCATGGCCTCTTATCTCTTTGCTTCTTGTCCATAGGGAGGTGAATGGTTTCCTCCTTCACGTGTTCCCATGGTCATGATGTTCAGCCTCATCTCAGCTCCTAAGGGAGCCAGCTGACCACAGACTGAAAATAACCTGTTTCTCTCTTGACACTGTTTTCAGGTATTTTAGTAACAACCATGGAAAGTTCACAGACATACACAATCTTTAGTGATGACAACATTATGTCACAGAGGCAAAACACTGCTCTGCCTTCACACTAACTTGAATTGTGATCTCAGCTTCTCTTTTCTGAGGCCAGCTGTTTCTATGCAGATCATGCCCTCTCTTTGAGCCTCTAGTCCTTATTTGTAAGATGAGAATGGTATTGGTAACCCTGTCATGGAATTGCTGTGTCAATCGTGACATCAGAAGGGGAATACTAGGGCTGGAGTGATGGCTCAGTGCTTAAGAGCAGTCACTGCTCTCAGAGAGGACCGCAGTTCAGTTCCCTCCACCCACATCTGGCAGCTCACAACTCAATTCCACAGGATCCCACACCCTCTTCTGGCTTGCATCAGCGTTGCACTCATGTTCCCACATATACACAATTAAAAATAAAAAGTAAGTCTCCTAGGTGCTTCTTGCTCAAAGTGTCTTCTCTCCAGCCTCAGCCAGTGCCCTGCCTGAAGCCCTGCCTGGTCATGCTGGCTGTTGGCCTCTCCTACTCACCGTTTCCTACATGTCACTTCTACCTCAAGCTCTGCCTCTGCTGTCCAATCAACTTGCAGCTATTCTCATGGGTCATGTGAGACAGGTAAGTTCGATGTTAGCTGGGGGATACCTAAACAAGTCAGACAGATGCCTGGGAACTGAATAAAGGACTGAACCTACTTGTTGTCTATGATCTGGTTCTCAAGCCCCAAATCACTGATGATACTTTGCAGGCATTCTGGAAGCATAATGATTTTGCTAGTCCTGCTTGCATCCTGGAGTTTGTTATGGACAAATAAGACCTCATAAGGAAATCTACCTCTCTGGAACTGTGCCTAGGAACAGTCAAATTCCTCTTGGTGGGCTTTTAAAGCCTTTATTGCCATTGGTATTAGATGGAAGCAATCACCTGGAAATGTTTTATTTGAGCAAAATTACCTTTGAGAATCAGACCATGTAATAGTAAGTTGGACTTTAATAAAAGGAAAATGAGTTTGAATGGAAAAATACCTTTTAATTGGAAGTGCTCAGTAAATGGGAACTCCCTTGGTGGGACTAAGAGTCCCCTGGGGTTTTTTCCTGCTTGCCTGACTTGGACATTTCTTCTCACCACTAAGCTCAGCAGGTCTCCTGCATGAGTCTGCCTAAATTCTGACCGGCTTACTGCTCAGACTCATTGGTGAATGTCCTGTCTATCACTGACGTATTCCCTGATAGAAATTGTGCTGTTTCTTAGTTTTTCGGTGTTTCTAATAATGGTGCAGGACATGCCTTAATGAGCTGGCCCAGCAGTTAAGTGTTTGCTGTTCTTGCACAGGATACTGTGCCCTGTTCCCAGCACCCATGCTGAGTAGCTCACAACTGCCTGGAACCAGCTCCAGGAGATCTGACATTCTCTTCCACACTTAACCGGCACCCACGTGCACATACCACCTGCCAACACATATATACAGAACTTTAATATACTTCCTTTAGAAAGCAAGTCTTAAGCCCAGTCATTGCCAGGGGCTCCAGAACTCTGTCCATGAGGCCAGCATCTGTTTAGCTGTCAGCCTTTGCCAATCCCCAGCCTCTATAGTTTCTTTGGGGCTCTTGCCTTTGGCTCCTGCAGAAGGCTTTATATTAGCTTTGCTTGCGACATCCACCTATCCAGGGAATCCTGTTTGGACACCATCCAGGGCTCTTTTAAGCCCAGGAGCTGATAGGCAGCCCATCTTGCCTCTCAAATTTCAGGCTCTGACCCTATGTGTCCCTCCTGCCCAGCAGGCCCAAGTTCAAGACCTCCTCCGGAGACAGCTCTGGGAAGGATGATGGCATCTTAGGGGCAAATACTTTCAATGGTTATCCTTATTATAACATATAACTGTTTAATGACTTAACACAAAATGTAATATAAGTATAGATCTAATTATATTGGAAGATGGAGGAGATGGGAGTATCAGAAGAATCATTGTTCAAAGTCAGTAAATAATGTTTGAACTTAAAATTAAGGAATAGTGTGTATATTTCATTTGGAAAATAAAATTATATACCAAAAGACAGCTGAAGGAATCAAAAAGTGATTCATTGTCTCTGAGGAGCAAAGCTGAGCATGGAGAGGGATGGTGGGAGCCTATTTATTATTATTATTATTATTATTATTATTATTATTATTATTATTATTATTTTGCTATTTATTTTAGGAGACTGCTGTAGGAATCCTGGTGAGAGGTGGAGCTAAAGGAGATTGTATTAGTTATCTTTTTCATGGCTGTGACTATATTCTCTGACAAAATGGAGGGGGAAAGAGTAGTTAATTTATTTTATAGTTCTACAGAATGTAGTCCATCATTGAGGGGAAGGCATGCCAACAGGAGCAGGAGGCTGCTGGTCACACAGGCAGTGGGAAGCAGCGAATGGCTGTGCACTTCTGATTAGGACCAGACCCAAGCTCATGAGATGGTGCTACCCACACATTTAAGGTTGGTCTTCCTATTTCAATCAACCCAATTGAAATAATCTCCACACCACCCATCCCAAGACATGCCCAAACACTCATTTCTGTGTCAATTCCAAATCTCACCAAATTGACGATCAAGATTAACCTTCACAGAGATTAACTGATAAACCAGGTGGGGCAAAGGGGTAATGGAAGATGAAGAGAATTAAAATCATAGAGACTGGTGCACATAGCTGGGGTTAGGGGTGGCTGCCCCTTAGTGAGGATTTGGACACCAAGAGTCCCTCTAGGCACCACACACAGCAAGAATGACTAACCCTCCTTGGGAGGACTGGAAGGAGTTCATGGAGAGAGAGGGTGTCTGAACTGACTTTTGGAGAAAGCACAAACGTTCCCAGTTCCGTAGAGCTGAACTATATATAAGGTGAGAGGGGAGCTTACCAGAGGGAATTTATGGAAAAGGTCTGCAGAAAAGGATAGGAAGTATACAGGCGCAGAATACGTGAGCAGGATGCTGTGGAAGGAGGGGAGGCAGTTTTTCTGAGTAGTCTGGGAGCTTGGGAGGCATGAGAGGAGAGGATGGCAGTGGGAAACGAAGCAGAGACAAGAGTGTGTAAATAGATCCCAGAGGCAAGTAGTTAATGCAGCCCAGCTGCTCCTCTCTCTTGAACTGTTGCAAGCCTTCTGAAGGAGCCATGAAGAGGATTCTAACAACCCGTCTAAAGGGTCCTTTTCCAGAGATCGTTTCTGATAGGTAAGTTTTTAGAAGGTAAGCTCAGCAATATACAGCAAGATATCCTTTGTGTGTTTAGAGACAGTGTTATTATGTGACCTTGGCTGCCATGGAACTTGCTATGTAGACAGGCTGGCCTCAGATTCTTAAAGATCCATCTGCCTTTGTATCCTGAGTGTTGGAATTAAAAGTGTCTAGGGTTCTTTAGTTGCTGAATCCTGGCAGTTCTAAGACATGGAATTAGGGACACTCAGGGAGCTTTGGGTAGCTACTAACTAGACAGAACTAGTCCAGCTGTTTAGTAGTCTGATGTAACTAGCAGTCCCATGGGCATGGACTGTGTCTATATAAATGCAGTTCTTAGTTAAGCTGTGTGGGGCTGTATGATTTCAGTTCCATTCTTGTTTGAATTTTCATTTTTCCCGAAGGTGATTATGTCTTGTTTTCTTTTGCTTGGTTTCTATGTACCCATCACTAAATCTTTTTTTTTTTTTTTTTGACCCTTTGATGGGACAATGTGCTGACTAAATCTGTCAGGTAATTTATTATGTCCAGTTATATTGCAAGTACTGTGCTGTGCTGGCTCTGGGGGATTCATCTAGGAACAAGAGAGACATGATCCCTACTTTCACTGAGTTTCTGGTGTAGCCAGGGGTAAAGTACAAAGTGTAGCATTCCTTTGGTATCCATGAGGGATTGGTTCTATAACACCCTCCTCTCTCAGCAGACACCCAGACCCACAGATGCTAAGATCACTTACTTAATATGGAATAATATTTACACATAGCTCATACACATCCTTCCACACACTGCAGATTCTATCTAGGGTGCTTACGTTGCCTACCACTATAGAAGTGCAGTGTAAACAGTTATACTGCACTGCTTAGGGACTAATGGCATGAAGACCATGTCTGTACATTTTCAGTGCAGACTTAGCTTTGTTCCCTGTCTATTTTCAGTCCTTGATTGGCTGAACCTATAGGAGTGGAAATTATAAACCTATAATGTGAGTGAAAACAGAGACCATGTCTGTCTTGCTTGTAGCTGAATTCCCAGTATCAGGCTTGCATATGACTGGAGATGATAAATTGCCCAACAGCTTCGGTCACCCTGTTGTTCTGTCAAAGGGCCAACTGTAATTGTAATTAAGTGTTATAATGAGAGAATGTGTGGATCCTCTGGGGACACAGCAGAAACCCCTCACCTAGGGAGACAGGAAAGAGTACATAATTGAGGAGTAGATGGAAACAATTTATTCAGGCCCAGTTATCAAGTACCACTCTGAATGCTGAGAACACAGCACTTAGCAACACAAAGCAAGCTGCCTGCCTTTCTGGAGCTTGCATTCTAGCGAGGGGAGGGGGAAAATAAACATAGAACATGATTTCCAATAGAAACAAAACCAGTCAAATTAACAGTGGTGTCATGGGGACCGGTAAGCAGGAAGTGTGGCCTAGGGCTATTTTAGGCATATTGGCAAGGTCAGGTCATGGAATGTCTTTCTGAGAATGCTGGATGTGCGACCTGAAACATGGAAGCAGCTAGCCCCATCAAGAGAAAGGAACCAGGAATGCAAGGTCCTCCGGAGGCAGAGCACAGTGAAAAGGTAAGAACATTAAAGGCCGAGGTAAGTGGCTAGCTAGCACTGAGGACATGGACATAAATAAGCTCCAGGTTGCCTGGCCCAGCAGAGTCACCGATGAACCCCTCCGCTGTAGGCTGTTTGTCCACTTATTGTAAAGTTCATTCCCGAAAGCTCATGAGGCCCCATCCATCCCAGAGGAGCTATTGGCAGTTAATGATTATGGGGTGGAGGGTACAGAGGGGTCATTTCTTTAGTGGTATAGCCACTGGAAAGTTGCTTATGTTCATGCAAGTAACCCTATGTGAACCCATGGGCCAGAAAGAGAGGGTTAGAGGGAAAGGTTGGGAAGAAAAGGCTCATTGGAAGTGGGAGGGGAATGAGGAAGGGTAATGGGGTGAATACAATAAAATACACTACATGCTTGAAGTTATCAAGGAATAAATAAAAATACTGAAAACAAAAGAAAAATTCCTTTCCAGTCTCTATCCTCCTCCGTATTACAGGCAATGTAGAAAACTTGCAAATAAGAATGTTTTTCCACATCCTCCTGCTAGACCATGGTTGGCAGGATACAAGAAGGTATATGAACAGAAAAGGATCCTGTCTTGATTAACCTTCCCTTAAAGATAGGACTTGGAGAGAGTACCTGGCTGGCCTGGTCCTCAGTGATGACTACTCTGCCAGTGTAAAGTGAGATGCTGTGTTGGGGAGGAGCCTCGTGAAGAGACATGGACACCCAGGACACCTACAGTTTGATGGAGAAACTTTTCTCTGCAGCACAGTGGCTAGCAGTACTGTGGGAGTGCTGAGGTGCCCCTGGCCAAGAGAGTGGAAGCTTTTATGGTAAGCAATCAATTAGCCTGTATCCTACCTCTGTGGGAGTGAACTGTTGACAGAGAAGCCATGCTCTAGTCCCTTTGGCCTGCCTAATTCCTTTATGACTAATTAAAGAAATGACTCAAGCATAGTGATTAGTTAAGTTCTACCCAGGACATACCTGACAAGGAAACAGCAAACTTGGGACTCTGTTGGATGGGATCTCTCAGCAGCTAATGCTCTATGGCATGCAACAGGAAAGACTTGCTTAAACTACCACCCATACCTGGATCCAACATACCTGGATGCTCACCTGGAGACAAGTCTTTGGGGCTGAACCCAGGACCCTAGTGGATAGTGGATAAGCTCTCTACCACTGAGCCACAAGCCTAACCCCAATCAACATCTTTTTAAAACCTTTAAACTCTCTAGGACCTAGTACTGTGGAAACTCACACTAAACTTTGATCCTGCTGGCACAGAGTTATTAAGGCCAGCTGAGTCACAGATGCCCCAGGCTTCTCATGTGAAAGGACATGGGATGGAGAAGAATGGAACCCAACATTTTAAAATGAAGGCATTTAGTTCGACTCAGCCAAACAAGCATCTGGAAAGCCTAAATCCTGAAGAAGAAAAAGGCATAATATATTAATTCATTTTTGAGGGTCAGGGAACATGAAGTATGATCTTTTAAAAACATATGTGGTATACAGACATCCACGACATGGGGTATGCATGTATATAAAGGACGAGTGCAAGTCAGAGAACGATGTCAGGTGTTGGTGCTCAGGTACCTTCTACTTCTGGTTTGAGACAGTCTCTCAATGGCCTGGGATTTCACTGCAAAGTCACTGTTTCCACCCAGCTTCAGCTCCCATCTCACCTTTGCTAGGATTATAGGCACACACCACTATGCCGGGCTTTAGACATGGGTTCCAGGATGTAAGTCAAGTCCTCTCACTTGCAAAGCAAGCCCTTTATCCACTGATCATCAAATGATGAATCCCTGCATGTTTGGATGGGGCATAGATGGGGGATGGGCATGTATACATTCTAGTAACTGCAACTCCACCAGACCATTGGAATGTACCAACTCAGGATTCTTTCCAAGTAAAAATGAATATACGTGTCCTGCTTCCTCCAAATCATTCTGGCACTGTGTCCTGTCCTGTCCTCTAACTACTCTGGAGCAGGCAGGTCCATGTGGAAACAAAATTCCTGGTCATAAATCTCTGGCTTTGAATGTCTTTCTTCTCAGCTTCTTGCCAAGTCAGATTCCACACTCCTCCTGGGACCCCACATTTCTCCTTTCCCATTTGTTGTACATTTTTATTATTTGTTTATTGAAATGCTCCACTGGCTGGGATAGTCTCTCCAGGAAGTAAGTCATTTTGCTATGGTTGGGATTCCAGAGGTGACTCTTGGGGGCTCCACAAGCATACATGGCAGCTTCATTAGCAACTGCAGCGCCTCGACTTACTGATAAATCAGTGACAGCAGCACTTGGTCACACCTGACCCATATGAGAGTGAAGTGGTGTCCATGTGTCGGAGGATGACCTTGTTCTCAGCTCAAGGTCTCATTATCTACTGGTGAAGACGAGAGTTAAAGAGAGGCACAGTCCTGGGAGATCCTTCCAAAGTTAGAAACAAGTGCATAGTCTTTTAGGGTCCTTGTGCTGTGAGAAGGAGGTAACAGAAGAGGAGCTTAACCCAGGAGAGAATGGGATGGGGTTGACACTGATCTTTCAGAAGGAGGATGGAGAGTTGTGTAGGAATAACATATCATTCCAAGTCACCACAAGCTGGAGTATGAGGGAAAGCAAAGAAAGACGAGGCTTCTTCCCATCTTGCAGGTGTGGCAAAAGCTATTTATAGACAAATAAAATACTTTGCTTAACATCACCCAGATCATAAGCAGTGGAGATGGAATGGCCATAGGATTTTAACCCTGACATAGTGGTAGCTGCTGCAGAGGAACAAAGGAGACAAAAGATGCTTTCTGCCTTCCAAGAAATGAGATCTCCTCTCAGGATGGTTGGAGTTACTGGCCATGTGCTATCAAATGCTTCTGTAGGGGAAGCAGGATTGCTTTTCATGCTGTCTAGGGGCAAGGGCATCGTGACAGTTGACCATTTTACAGAGATCACTGTCTCACTGAGCTTCCTCACACAAAGGGAAAACTATTGGGTATACAGGGCTGTACTTACAGGATTACAGGCTGACAAATTAACATGTAGAATTGCAATCAGAGAATGCTAAATATAAACTGTTTCTAGTGATCATTGAGTTTTGCAGGCAGGAGCCAACTCCAGGAACCTTTATAAATCCCTGTAGCCCAAGTACCTAGGCAATAATTAGACACAACTATATTAAGTAGGTCTTTATTAAGCTCTGATGACTTTATATGGTATCAATTTAATCTTTTTTATTAATTTTTTGCTTATTTGTTGTTTTCTTTCTATGACAGGGTTCTTTTGTGTAGTCTTGGCTGTCCTTTGTAAGCCAGGTTGGCCTTGAATTCACAGACACCTACCTGCCTCTGCCTCCCTCGTGCTGGGATTAAAGGCATGTGCCACCATTGTCCAGCCCTGGCTTTTGTTTTTATTTTTGTATTTTGAGACAGGGTCTCATGTAGTCCAGGCTGACCTTGAACTCAGTCTGTAGCTGGGGATGACTTTGAACTCCTGCTCCTCCTGTTTGCATGTTTTAAGTGCTGGGATTACAGGTGTGCCCCACTACTGTCAAACCAGATAATCTTATCCCCATCTTTCAGGAGAAGAAGCTGGGGCCTTAGATTTATCACCAATGAGTTCACATAGTAAGAGTTTATAATACACAGTGAACAAATCATGTTTACCACACAACTACACATGTAACAGACACCGTTGGAGTCTTTCCCAACATCCACCCTTACCCCTCTCTGCTAACTGAATCCTGTTGTTCAGAGATCGATCTCTTGGGCAATGAACTTGATCTCCACTATGACCAATCATGGTGATCCTAATCTCCCTTGTCAGTTGTTGGGTTAAAGCATGAGTTGTTACTCAGGTCTGGTCAAAGATATGAGGGCAAGAATCAGCGAGGGGCTTCTAGGAAAGATTTTCTCACTCTTATGAGACAGGGTGACCTCTTCTGCTGCTGTGTAGTGGAGGGTGTGGGTGTGATTCCTTGAACGGTGGGAATCCAGTCTAGCCAAACTTCATGCTGAGGGTAGCAGAGAATGAAGGTAACCTGGGTCCTTTAGGAACTCACCAATCCTGAAACTCCCCTACTTCTGGACTTCTTGTTATGTAAGATTATAAGATTTCCTTTATGATGATAGCCATTTTGGGTCGTTGTTTATCACTAGAAGCTGAGAATATCCTAATCTGATGCCCATGCATTTTTTTATTTGTCATAAACCAGTGAGAACAATGGCATTCCCTCTTTTACATACTATAAAATGAAGCCTCAGAGAAGTTGGGTGCTTTAGCCAAAGTAACAGAGATAGGAAATTACAGAATACCATTCAGAGTCCGTTCTTAGCCAGACAATGAAAATTGCACACTCCCACCAGGCTGGCTCCAAAGACCATGACCTTTTATTTAAATCTCATTGTCTCCCAGTATCTGGGGTACAATGTCCAGATTCCTGGATCGTTGATGTGTGGTACTTAGGATGCCTCACTCCTATGAGAATGAAAAGGGGCAGCCACATTACGCAGTGTGGAATGGTGGGAAGTGACACACTAGTGGCTTGGTCTTGTCCTTTTTTACCAGCAAGTTGAGCTTTTATCATTTGGGCTTGAGAACACTGGGCAGAAAGGAAAAGTCTGCACTATAAAGAGACTACCTGTGGTGTTTTGGGATAGGAAATTCGTCTCTTGGTACAGGCATTTACTTCCACCTAGATGGGCCTAGCCACTTTTCCAATTGTCCTTGTGGGAAATGACTTGGCACCATGTCCTCACTAGAGACATTCTAAAGAGATTCGTGTCATCAAATGCAAGAATGGACAAAATGAAACTTAAAAACCATTCCTATGCTGAAGAGGATAAGACTGCATGAGATATCAGAAAGGCCTTGTTCTAAATCTACCAAATATGGCAGGATGGAGGGCACAATCATTCTTATAAATATTTCTGAACATCTTTACAAGGCTCTGGAGTTACAGATAAATGTTACTTGACCTCTGTGGTTTAGGTTCTAAAGCACATGATCAAAATAATTAAATAGATACACAGGTGTGTCTATCTCTCTGACTCTGTCTCTCTGTCTCCCTTCCTTCCCCCGCCTGTGTGTGTGTGTTTATTTGTGCAGGTGGGAGCCACAGTTCAACATTAAGTATCTGTCTCTATCAATCTCCACATTATTTATTGGGGCAGAGTCTCTCATGAAATCTGGAGCCATGGATTCAGCTAGACTGGCTGGCCAGCTAGCCCCAGAAATACACCTGTCTTTTCCTCTCTAGCCTTGGAATTATAGACTCATAGGGCTATACCTGGGAAGAGAGAAGGAAGGAGAGGCAGGATAAGCAAGCTCCTTGCCTGAAAACCATAGAGTGCACCATTGCAGATGCAGCATTTGTTGTTGATATGGTGGGAGTGAGGGAAGCCAATAAAAAGCATTTTGGGATCTTCTTGGGGAAGGTACCCCATGCTAACACACATAGCTTGCTTTGAACTTTGTAGAAAAGGGGAAGCCACTGAAGGAGTTTGAAACAGCACTGTGCTGTTATATATATTAATTCTGCAGGCATAAGCAGAATGGTTGTGGGAGACGACATAGAGCAGGGATGTCAATCTGAAGGCTTAGGGGATCTCTTCTCCACGATCCCCCAGTGAAAGCACGGTTTTTAAGACTAGTGGGTCCCAGGCGTCTGGCTTTCTGCTGAAAGGCAGTCTGTGTGAGCTGGGAGGAAACTCACACTTCATTGAGGGTTGCCGCCCAGCTGGGGGCTCACACATGTCATAGTATACACAGAAGAGGTGCTGACAGAACTAGAGGACTGGGATCAGTTACACGGGGAGAGGAGGCCAGACTGCCAGAGCTGAGCTTCGGAGAATCATCGCTGAAGACAGGAGGTCCCCGTGGGGCTGAGGCAGCCTCCTCTGAACAGCTGTTCAGAGCTCAAAAGCTGAGTCCAAGACTCTAGGAGACCTGGAGGGTTCAGGTACTTAGATGGGAAGGGCAGTGCTGGGATGTGAGGAGAGATGGCTAGCAGGCGAGTGGCTGGATCTGGTGACCTTGCTAAACAGCTAGGCCAGCTCTCAAGCCCCTGCACTTCAGTCTTTTGGCCCTAGATAGGGGTGTGGGCGGATCTGCTCTTACATCTCCCCTGTGGCATTACTGGCTGCAGAGAACTCTGGCCATTAGCAGCTTTTGGGGCCCGGACAAACCCTTTCTCTGTGTCCTTTCTTTCTATTTGATTCATCACTTATTTGAGGCTCTGAGAGTCAGTGTTGGCCTCTCTTCCACAGGCTCTGGCCAGACATGTCTTCTACACCTTTAAGACTAGCCCACCCTGCACATTCCTTCTTGATGCTCTGTGAGCACTGTGAGATTTAATGAAAGTGAGGTGGCTCCATGAAGTCATTGCATTTTACACAGCAAACCCTGCAGATGACAAACAAGCGAAGGGAACAGGCTTAGGAGAAATCGACTGTCTCCCTGAGGACAGACTTCATTTCTTCCTCAGAGGCCTGTTGTTCCCCATTTCCTGAAATGCCCATGGTGGTGGTTTGACCTCTGTGTCAACCACAGTGAGACACTGATACTAGGAAATATATTTCTTCTTAACAACCAAGAACACAAGCACATGACAGAAGGGTGTGGTGAGTCTGTGGAGTCACAAAACACTTGTGCGTAGCACATAGGACAAACAGCCCTCAGGACAACCCAAATGAGAGCCTAGGGTGGCCAGACCCAGATCTGAAACATCAGCAAAACAAACTATTTAAAACCTGTTTGGGGGTCAAGCAAAGCACATACACCAAAGCATGAGGATAATTTACAGCCTCTGTCCTACTGGGTCAATCTAAGCTCTTAGCTTGGAGCTGAAGGCTTTCAAATTCTGACCTTAGGCCTTCCCCCTTGCTTACATCCCTGTCTTGGCTGGCTCTTCCCACTGCCTTTCAACCTGCCTGCACTTCCTCTCCCCCCCTCCCCCAGCCCCTCCTCCCAACCCGAGACTCTGCTCCTATCTTTCCCCTCAGCATTGCTGGTCTGTCTGTAGTAGAGCCTCTCTGCTCAGGATCCCCCTGCAATCTCATTGACTCAGGTCACGCACTCCCTTCTGGTATGCACCATGCCCCCTGTAAGGTCAGGTGCTCTTTATGCGTTCTCGGTTCATACAGTACTCTGGATCTCCTTCAGCCAGACCCTGGGCTCAGCCTTAGCTTCTGTCATGAATCATTCAGAATACGCTATTTGAACCCACTTGAATCATCCTGGCTCTGGACCGTCCAATGGTAACTCACTAGTTGCCCTCAATCCTACAGCTTCAAATACCCAAGGTCCAACTTTGTCTTATTGCCTGGCCATCTTGACCTGCCAGCTTTAGAAAAATGATGTGGAGACCTTTTATTATTTATGAATGCTTAGGCCTTATAGCTTAGGCTTATTCCCAACTGGCTTGTATAGCGTAATATCCCATTTATACTATTCATCTTTGCCATGTGGCCCGTTACCTCTACTTTAGTCCCCATTCTTCCAACATCTAACTTCCCCCATACCTGGCTGGCGAATCCCCTGTGCCTGATTCTCTCCCAGAGTTCCTATCTCTGCCTGGAAGTCCCGCTTACTCTCTCCTACCTAGCTGTAGGCTATCAGCTCTTTATTAAGCCAAGCCAAGGTGCCTTAGGCAGGTGAGGCCTTTACAGGGACACACCTTCATACAGTGTACAACACTGTCTTGTTTGCATTCCCATATTTCCCACCAATCAAACTATTTTTTACTTTACTGGCATATTCCCTACCTATGTTTTCAGGACAGAGACTATGAAAGTCACTCCTCTCTGGGAATCTCAGGTTAGTGAATGAGTTCACAAATTTCAGACCTGTGAACAACGTGGTAAGTGCAATAGAGAGAGGTGTGTGAAGCCTGTGGAAGGAAGGGCTCCTCCTGATATACCAAGGCCCACAAATGACACTTACAAGCGGTCACACATCTGGATAAGAACAGAACCTGAGGTAGAATGTAGCCCTTGCTCTGTTTAGGGGTGTCCTATCCCTGTAATCCCAGCTCTCAGGAAGCTGGGATAGGATCATCCTGAGTCTGAGGCCAGCCTGGGCAACATAGTGAGACCCAATCTTAACAAACAAAAAATAGCAGGGCTATTTGAGGGCTCCTGGTTATTAGTTATTAGATTATTATTATTCAGCCAGATGCCAGACATTTAAGTGTCAATCTACAGTTTGTTTTAAGTCATCTCCACCAGTTGGTCTGTTGAAACCCCTTTTGTGTAGTCTGGGTAGCCCTGAATTGCACTGGTACGTCTGTCTGGGGGCTCCGTTGATCCATGCTTCCTTCTACCTCCGGAGCAGCATTTCCTTAGCTACGACCACAACTGTGGATGCGGGATTCTTTGTTGTTGCTAAAATTTTACTCATTTTAAAATTAATGTGTGTATTCGTGTATAGGTTTGTTCATGTGAGTGCAGGTGCCCTTGGAGGCCAGAAGAGGATCTAGAGTTAAGCAGTGTGAGTCATCCGACTTGGGTGCTGGGGACAAAACGTGGCTATCTGTAAGAGCACGGCACAGTCTTAACTGCTGAGCCTTCTCTCTAGCTTCAGAGTCTGAACTCTTAAAGTGAGTCCCTACATCTTAATTCACAGTTGTGTGTCCGTAGCTGAACATTTTTTTCCCAGTAACAGAGAACAGAACGATAGACGAAGATGAAAAGTATGCCTTCACCAGGATCTCTGTAACCTCGGTGCCCTGAGTTTGGATTTCACAAAATGTTGGATGAATTGGATTGAGGTATTACTTCCAGTTCTAAATTGTTACAAAGAGCACGGGGTTTAGGGGCTTCTTAGATTTCCTTATTGATTTTATATTTATATTGTTTTATTTTTAGTGTGTATGCATGTGCACTTGAGTGTGTGTGTGTAAACTGGAGTACAATCTCTGGTGCCAGTCCATCTTCCACCTTGTTGGAGGCAGGGTCTCCTTGTTGCTTGCTGCTGTGTATGGCTAGCCCACCATCTTTAAAAGATTTTCCTGTCTCTACCTCTGATCTTGCCATAGGGTTGTTGGGATTGCAGATATGAATGCAGCTCCATCCTGCTTTTATGTGGATTCTGGGAATTTGAACTCAGGTCCTCATGCTTGCACAGTAAGTTTACCCACTGAGCCATCTATTTCCTCAGTCCTTTATCTATTTTCTTAGTTCTGTTTCTTTTCCTAAGATACAGAGTCTTTTATGGCTCTGAGGTTTTAAACCCAGGACATCTGTTATGTCGACTACATGTGTTCTTCATTGCCTGCAGTACAACAGAATTTTTTTCCTCTGGCTTCAGTTTTTCTCACTTTCTAGAGTCTTCTATACTTTTTTTGTGGGGAGGGGGACAGGGAAAAAGAGAGAAAACTTCACTCTTGTGCATTTTTTCCAAGGAATGTATTTCACTCTGTAATCAGATCAGCAGAAAAAGATATATCAGGTTACCCTTTTGGGAATAAGAATGTCCTCGTGGGAATTATAAGAATGTTCTCTGGTCTGGCTAGGCTGGAAGCAGAAGAAACAAAGACATCTGGAAATAGAGGCTCTGAGCATTTGGGCTGGATGGACAGCGATCAACTGTGAACCACTTAATTCTAGGGAAATGTCTTCCTTGCTGTTTACACGATTCAGCATTATGCTGGGAGAAGGCAGACATGTTCGTTTGTCTCCTGGAAAGCAGGATTAAATGTTATTTCAGTGAGACAATCATTCAGGAGATGCCTTTCCTAAAACAATCCCTATGCTGTTTGTTTGAGACATGTTTGGCTTACATAAGAGTACGAGTTAAGGGAGCAGTCCTAGGAGCAGTCGGCAGAGGAGAAGTCCTAGGAGTGTCTGGGAATGACTCAGTGTTTGCTGCACAAACATGAGGACTTGAGATCTGTCTCCAACATACACATTCAAAAGTGAGTCGTGGTGGCACATTTGTGTAATCCTGGCAGTGGGGAGAGAGAGAAAGGGCAATCTTTGGGGCTTGCTGACCAGTCAGTCTATCTGAATTGGCGGGCTCCAGGATCAGTAAGAAAGCCTGTTTCAATTAAGATGGGGAGTGGTACAGAAAGACAAGTGGTATCAACTCTGGCCTTCACCTGCTGGGGCACACACCCACCTAACGACCTAGGGAAAAGGCACAAGGCAGTATGGGATTAAAGTAAAGTTATGGAATGAAGGAAAAATAAACAGGGAAGAATGGACAGGTAGGGAGACTGACACTTATCAAACACTAAGCTGGACTTCATAGATCAGTGAATAAAATCAACACTTACCCACTAACAGTCTACCCTGTACCAAACACCGAGCTAGGAACTTTACATGGTTTATTACAAGATATTGCTTTTTCCTTCTTAATCCCATATAGAGGTGTTATGTGACACTATTGCTGGGGAAGACATGAACAAATGTTTACTTACCTCAGATAAAGAGCTGATGGCAGACCAAAGTAAGGGTGACACCAAAGTTCAACTTCATGAAGCACTGTGTTTTATTGGTTACTTACAAGAATATGGCTGAGAGGTTACTTACAGGAACAGAAGTGACTCTAAGACAACTGTATCACCCATGCCCACTCCAGCATGGGTAACAGTTTTAAAAGCTGGAGACCTGGAGTATACTACACAACCTATAGGCACTGTGAGCCTCTTCTAGGCAGCTTGGCTGGATTTTGTTTCTTTTGTCAATACTGCTGGTCTCTACTCTTTCAGGGTGCTAGTTTGGTCTCTGCTTCTTCTAGGTGATTGGACTTGGCTGAGAGTCCATTTGGAGCTTGGTCTATCTGAGAGTTCTTGGCAGTCTTTACTGCTTATATACCTACCTTCTAAACCCTAGGTTTAATCCCCAGCACAGAAAATTTCATACAAAAGAGGTGATATAACTTGCTTTAAAAAAAAACCCTTTAAAGTTGGGGAATTTGGATTCAAATTCAGATCTCTTCTAATTTCCACCAACATTTCCTTCTTCCCATTTGTGCTTAGAAAACCGTGTTCCACGGCTGGAGAGATGGCTCAGTGGTTAAGAGCACTTGCTGTTCTTGCAGAGGGCCTGAGTTTGGTTCTCAGCACCCACACTAGGTGGCTCACAACTCTCTGGAACTCCAGTTTCAGGGAGATCTGATGTCCTCTTCTGAACCATTGGTACTGCATGTACATGGTACAAAAAGAATTACAAAATAAGTAGACCAGAACATATCCAGACTAGCAAGCACGCTTGGACAGGAAGGTCACTTGGCTTTTAGTTGGATGTTAATGGTGACTCTGTCTTTTCCCCCATTGGCTAGGATCCAACCTTCAATCTTTCTCTATTGGTTCATTTTAAAAGAACCAGTGCAAAGAAAATGAGAGAAAGTGGGTATATCACTTACTTATTTCATATAAACAAAAGTTTTATTGTGTGTATGGCAGAAACATTTCCATGAAAGTCTTACAAGGTGGGAGAGATAAGATGATTTGAACACCTTGTCAATAAGTTTTACTCTGTAAGACAGAAAAGACTAATATAATGGAGGGTGCAGCCACAGGAGAGCGGGAAGAGACAAGACCTATTACAGAAAGCTTAGGCAGGGTGCTGTGACGAAATGCCCAGATTCAACTCACCATTCATTAATGCCTGCCATGATTCATTGTTCTGAACAGATTCCGAGCTCCCAAGGTTGTAGGCTCCATTGTCAATCTAATTGTGATCTGCTAGAATAACTGCTATTACCACTGATTGCCTCATGATGTGTCAGAGCAGGCATGTGCGCGCACACATGTGTGTTTGTACATACTCAATTGAACATTATTTGGATTATTTCTTTCCCACAACCGAGTCTCAATACACACTCCCTGGGCTCACCATCACAAGCCTGTGTTCCTTTATTACCGTAACCTTCAGTGAGCCATGGATTTGTACCACTGACCTTAAAGTGACAAGTTTAAGCCCACAGCATCACAACAAAGCCCTTTCAACCCAAGAGGGGCCTGACCTGATCTTCACTAGCACACTCAGGAAACAATGCTGTACTCTGGGGTTCACCATCGAAAGACCTTAATTGGAACTGACAAGAAAAAGAACACCTTCTACCATTTCTCTGAAGACTTCAGGAGTTCTCAGCACTTCTTGAAAGAGAATATGCCTCCAAGCTTTTCCTCCAGCTGGCTCGACTGGAGCCTTTTCTTTTCTTTTTTTTTTTTTTTTTTTTTTTATTTCATCTCTGGCAAGTCACAGCAGAACGGCACAAGCAGCTGGAAACCCTCTGAGGTGAAGACAAGATGGATATTATATTTGGATTTATCATCCCCTCCCCCATGGTAGCTGATTTCCACATCTGACACGGTTATTATTTCCATCTTTAGGAACCAGCTTGGGCCTTGCCTTGGATAATTGCAGAATATCATCAGTCCCTCACCTGAGGCATTTTAATTTTAGCACTTGGGAGAACCTCACACCCGCCCCCCCCCTTTTTTTCCCTAGAATGAAGCAGGGTGAAAAAAATCAATGTGTAAGACTACATCTTTGTTTCTATTTTCACTTGCAATCCTCCTTGGCTGTCAGATAATCGAGCCATTAATCAGTGTCAAGTCATGGTCTAGAGTACAGACAGTGCTCTGCCATTTGGAGTCCACTGTGGCTTAAATGGCAAAGACTTGTGTTATTAAGTCTGGTACTATGTCATGAGGTATAGTGGAAGTCACAGACCTAGAAACTGTTAGGGCAGAGACACCACCTGGTGACCATCTAAGGCTTTCTTTCCTCCATGGCTGTACCTCTGTCTTCTGACATTCCAGAGTGCTCCCCACATTATTCTGACCAGCACTCCCAGCCGAGGACTACTAAGACTTAACATTCCCCATTTTGCTTTTTGAGGTTGCTAATGTTTATGTCCTTTGCCTCCAGATCTTGGATATCTGGGGGTTGGTGTACAGAATGCTTGCCTAGTACCTAGTATGCATGAAGTCCTAAGTTGGCTCTCCAGCATTACATGAAGCTGAGCATGGTAGCACAAATGTAATGTCATCACTCAGGAAGTGAGACAGGAAGACCAGTGGTTCAAGGTCATTCTCACCTTTGTCGCAAGATCAAAGCTAGATGGGCTAAATGAGACCCTATCTTAAAACCAAACCAATGGAACTATGTAGACCAGGCTGTCCTGGAACTCAGAGATCCACATACTCTGCCTCCCGAGTACAAGGTATAAACTGCTATGCATGGCCTCTGCAGATTTTTTTTTTTTTTGGTTTTTCGAGACAGGGTTTCTCTGTGTAGTCCTGGCTGTCCTGGAACTCACTCTGTAGACCAGGCTGGCCTCAAAGTCAGAAATCTGCCTGCCTCTGCCTCCCAAGTGCTGGGATTAAAGGCATGTGCCACCACTGCCCAGCGTGACTTGCTTTCATATTAGTCCCTTCTCTTTTAACTCTTCTTCTGCACATGGATCATTATGGGTTTTAAACTTAATATTTATCCATCTAGGACAACGGTATCATACTGATATAGTAAGAAAAGCATTTGTTTTAAGAGTTGGAACTGAGTTTAAATTTGGGTGTGATTGTTAACAATTTGTACTTTCCCACTATGGCTGATACTCCTGCCAAGTCCTACTCACATTGCAAATTCATGAGTGAAAATAAATCTTACTGTTTTTGCCAGGAATTTTTGTGGTGATGTTATGTAGTAGTTAATCAGCAGGTCAAATTTTGGGATTCAGAGTAGGATGTTATACAAAAACTTTAAGTATGGTTTTGGGACTGGTGTTAGTGCTGACCTAACAGGTTTCAAAAAGGGCTGTCAGCAGAAGCCTGAGGTTTCTACAGCAAGGCATCTGAGAGAGCACAAAGAAAACGAGGAAAACCTTACTGGAAGTGGGATGAATGTGAATCTTAAATATATAGTAGAAGAAATTTTAGTGGTTACCAGGGATGGCAGGGAAACTGAAAAGGTACCTAATATGCTGGATAATCTAATTGATGTTTTCCAAGCAGTGTTACAAGCACCACACAGCTTCTCGAGAAAATAAAGAACAACCTATCAAGACCAAGAGACCTAGACTGGGTAATTTTTAAAATAAAGAGGTTTTGTTTTTCATTCCTAGTTTTTCCAGATGCCAAATGTTTAAATTAAACAGCTAGCAGGTAGAGATGAAACTTGGGCTCTATTGAGTAACAAAGTCTAGAGACAAAGTTAAGGGTGTGACTATAAAACCCTCCATAAAGAGCTCAGATTCACCACGGCGCTTCACTGACAACAGTCCCTTAAACATCTTAACGGTATACTTCAACATCTTTAAAAATAATAGAAGCTTAGGGTGGTGGAGCATACCTGTAATCCCAGGAATAGGGAGAAGCAGGATGATCAGGAGTTCAAGGTCACACCTGGCCACATCAGCCAGCTGTAGGCTAGCCTGAATTAGATGGGACCCTTGTTCTTAAATAAATAAATAAATAAATAAATAATCTGGGAGTATTAAGTTAATTATCCCACAGCAAGTTTACAGGAAGACTACAACAGGGAAGGATTTCTTTGGTTAAAGCTTGTTGGTGTGGCTTTTAATTAATCAAATCAAAAAAAAGGGAGAATATAACTCCTTAGAGTTTTTTAAACATTTTTAAAAAATCATGGAGCTGGAGAGATGGCTCTTAAAGTTCAATTCCCAGCATGCACATGGCAGCTCACAACTGTCTGTAACTCCAGTTCCAGGGGATCTGACACCCTTACACAGACATACATGCAGGCAAAATACCAACACATATGAAATAGAAATAAATTAAGAATCATATGTTACAAATTTAGATGAAAAGAAACAGAGAATGCTTAAAATGAAAATAAGCTTTTGAACTCCTGAGCTTTGATGAGCAGGAAGCAGGTGAAAAACTACTTGGCCTCAGAACAGTTTTGGTTTTTTTTAAACTGGAAAAGAATGGGTAGGAAAGCAGAATTCAGAAAGTTCTGAAGGTGGGATTAGGAGCTGTAGAGACTCAAGCCGAGACCAAAAAATGAGCCTCAGACAGGGAAATAATTTGAGAGCTGGTGCATGACAATCCTAATTTTGTCTTTCCTCCGATTGTATTAGCACCTGTGCCACTGGTCCTGGCTCTTCCGTTTTTTTCCTGTTTGGAACGGAAGTTTGTGGTTGCCATTCTATGCCCATTTCTGTCATTAGACACACAGGGAGAATAGTTGGCTACCCTGATAGTAAATGTACCTGAGGGAATGTACCTAGATCAGATTAGATGACAAAAATGTCCTCAAGAGTAAGGTTGGGGTAACAACATGTGTTACACATGGCTGAGGACCTTTGTTTGACCCCCAGGGTGATCACTCAGGGTGAAGAGGTTACTCCCAAAAGTTGTCCTCTGACCTGCATATCTCCATGTGTAGCATGCCACTACATGTGGATATGGTGCTCATGTGTGCACACACAAGCAAACACACACATATATGAGGTTCATTTATTTATTTAATTGAAAAGAGAAAAAAAGGAAACCAGACACAGAAACCTGTTTCTATAATGAAGAGAGACTAGAAATTTTGAGCGGAGTGTGGAAAGGATGTGAGTTGTTTTGGCTAGTAACCAGGATAGTTTTGGACCATGGAAGTTGCCAGTATTATGCCTGTAATCGAACCTCTTAAGGCTGAAGTAGGAAGATAATCAAGAGATTTAGGCCAGCCTGGCTATGTAGTGGGTTCCAAGCAAGACTGAAGTATGAAAATAAGACCCTTTCTCAACCTTGCCTTCCCCTCTCCACCCAAAATCACCCAGCTAAGTAACTTGTGACTTTTTCAGAAACTAAAAACTGAATTAAAACAAAATATTTATTGTTTCAAGACACTGGGGTTTGTGATAATTTATTAAGGACTAATGGTTAACAAATTGGTGAAAATTATGTAAGGTTGAAGACTATCTTAGGTGGACAGGACAGAAATAAATGGAAACTGGTGAGAAGACTGAGTTTGAAATAAATGATGTGGGGTTCAGGGTAGAAAGTCAAAACAGGAAAAGGAAGCAGAATTGAACCGGAAACCTGCAAATGTCACTGAAGTTGAACAGGTTCGGTGAGGATGAAGGAATAAGAAAACTGGGTTAAAAAGTGTTGCTTAGGATGTGGAATAACTTGGTCTCTGATTTCTGTGGAACAGCTTGGTAGAATGAAGTAGAAGATGCTGTCACAGAAGTGAGGAGCTGGCCAGCAGCAACGATGATGACAGGCTTTTATAATGGTGCATGAGAAGAGAGGACAATGGGGCAGATGAAGCTGGTGACAGTAGACTGACCAAAGATCTTTCTCAGAGTGACAGACTGGAAAGGGCAGCTTTGCTTGATAGTGAAAGTTACGGCGTGAGGGAGCTGTCTGGACGTGTGGATGAATACTGGCTTTTATTCTTAGTTCCAGAGAAGGAAGAAGGGACATCAAGGGAGGCAGTACACTTGAGCTAAGTGCTAGACAGACACGAAGACAGGGCCAAGAGGTGGTAGTGGTCTAGAAGAGTTTACAATTGGAACTATGTTGGGTCTGCTTGAAAACAACTGGAGCTTTATTTTGTTGGTAACTAGGAGAGCTGCTTCTGGCAGGACAGTGGCATACTGGGCAAAGTGTTTTGGAGTCCTCTCAGCAAGAAGAGGATTTGCAAAATGGCTGAATTCACAGAGTGTTAAGACCCTGTCTGTTGAGACCAGGAAGCCAGCTATTTAGGAAGCAGAAGATACTGAGGGTGAATGGATATAGTTTATGAAGCAGTGGCCAGATGTCTCGCTGTCCTTTCTGAGGCCATTCTAGATGGTTCGACGATGTTGGATACTATTTGATCCCAGGAATGTTAATTATCAATTATCTTGTTTCCTTTCTTTTCAGTCCCCAAAGCCACTTATCTTGATCTATTATTCCATAGTTTACTTATTTTGTTTTGGTCTCAGTAGTCCAATTTTCAGTATATCCCTTGACTGCATTACAGTGGCAAACTTCAAAGTATGAATCTAAGGACAGTGTGGCACAGTGGAAAGTACAGTAACCAGAAGGCCCAGTCCTGCTGTTACTTCTTTGGACTCTTTTCTCCTTAAATGTAGAAGTAAGCCATGTTGGGGGTGGAGAGATGACTCAACATTTAAGTGTTTGCTTTTGCAGAGGACCAGAATTCAGTTCCCATGCTCTATATCTGGTAGTTTGCAACTGCCTGTAACTCCAGCTCCAAGGGGCTCCACGCTCTCTGCTGGGTCCACTGGTACTGCACTCATGTAAACAATCCCACACAGAATCACATACACATAATTAAAAAGAAAATCTCTTCCCATTTTAGATTAATTTATTTTGTGTTTGAGTGTTTTGACTGCATGCATGTATGTGAATCACATGTGTGTCTGGTACCTGAGGTCAGAAAACGGTATCACATTCCCCAGATCTGGAGTTACAGATAACATGGATGTTGGGAATCAAACTGTGGTCCTCTACAAGAGTAGCAAGTACACTAAACCTCTGAGCTACATCTCTAGCCCCATGGCAGGCCTCTTATCTTGATGAGGTCAGCTTTAATACTTAGCTTCTTGTTAAGGGAGGAATAGTTATGTCTACCCCTAAGCATTCTCCCAGACTAGGCAATTGTGATCACTAAGGTCTAGCAGATCTTACTTCTCCCTTGGAAGCTAATTCATCTGAAATCATAGCTTTGCTGCTTTACTAATCTGTTAATGCATGGGATTTAACTTGTGCCTTGTTTTTTTTTTTTTTTTTTTTTTTTTTTCCATCCACAAATATGGCTACTTGATGGCTATTCTTGGTTGTCAACTTCAATACATCTGGAATTAACTAAAACCCAGGTGGCTTGGTAGACCTGTGATGGATTTTTTTCTTAACCAAATCATTAGACGTGGGAAGACCCACTTTTAATCAGGATCCTTTGAGGTGGGAAGAGCTACCTTTAACCTGGGCCACACCTTCTGCTTGCAGCTTATGTAAAGGACAGGAAGAAGGAAGCTTGCTCTCTTTGTCTGCTTGCTCTTCTAGCAAGTCTATTCCTTCACTGGCATTACAGCCTACTTCCTCAGGATTGTAGAGTATACTGAAGACCAGCTGAGACATCCATGATGAACAATGACTGGATTCCTGGATCTTCTATTGGAAGATAGCCATTGCTGGATTACAGCCTGTAAGCCATTCTGATAAATCCCGTCTCTATAAATATATACATTTATTTATTCATTCTATCAGTTCTGTTCCTCTAGAGAACCTTGGGTAATACAGTTACTATCAGGTTATTATATGGATTAAGGAAGCTAATACATGGAAAAACAATTAGAATAGAAAAAGTCACGAGTATGTTTTAGTTATTATTTTTAATATAGTTATTATTTTGTGCACCAGACACAAAAAAATGAATATATATGGTTGGTCCCTCTCCATAAAGAGCTTGCTTTCTAGCCAGGGAATTTTTAAATGACCTTAACACATACACACACATACTCACTCTCTCTCTCTCTCTCTCTCTCTCTCTCTATCTCTCTCTCTATCTCTCCCTCTCTCTCTCTTTTGCTGTGTATCACGGTAAGTGTGGGGACAGGAGACTGGTAGGGCCAGGATGTGATGTAAGGGAGAACTGTAGTTTTGAGTCTGATCCTTAAGAGAGAGGACATTAGGGACTTTGGTTCATACCTGTAATTCTCAAGAGTCTGAGGCAGGAGGATCTCAAGTTTGAGGCTAGCCTAGGGTACATGGTAAGATCTTGACTCCAAACAACAACAAACAAAAGCCAACTAATGAAAATGGCTAGAAGAAAGGGGAAGGTGTAACACGATATGTAGTGTCAGCAGCATTGAGACTTGGGAGCTCCTTAGAAACAGGATCTGGCGCTATCCCCAAACTATTCAACTAAAAATCTGCACTTACCAGGGCCTACCTTCATGTGTTCCTGCTAGTATTAAAGCTTGAGAGGTACTATTGGCTGAAGGTACAGACTCTAGGACCAAGCTGCCTACATTTATAACAAGTGAAGAGTTTTCTCATTGTGTGCGTATACATGCTGGAGGTCAGAGGACAATTTTGTGAAGCCAGTTCTCTCACTATCACGAGAGGATTGAATTCAGGTCACTAGGCTTGCAAGACATGTGTCTTTACTTGTTAAACCTCTCGCCAACCCCGGGCTGCCAAAACATAAAGATTTTCTGTTTCTGCGTGTTTTGCCTGTATGTACATCTGTGTACTACATGTGTTCAGTGCCTAAGGTACCTGTAACTGAATTTACGGTTGTGAGTCACCATGTGGGTGCTGGGAATAGAACCCAGCTTCTCTGAAAGAGGGGCCAGTGCTCTTAACCACAGCTATTTCTCCAGCTCTCTTTTGAAACAGGGTTCTACTATGTGAACCCTCAGTTCACCCGTTCCTGAACAACTGTGCCTTTCCATTCATAGAGTGGTAAAGCTTAACTATACCTGTCTCATGGAGATGCTGCAAGAGTCAAATCTAAGATTGTCTGTTAAATTACAAAATCTCCTAGTAAGACTTAATTTACTGGTCAGGTGGTGGTGGTTTGCATCTTTGATCCTTGTCTCTAGAAGACTTAATTTACCACCTTATAAAGTATTCTTAAGATATTGACCTCAAAATAGGGTGCACAAGAAGGCCAGGAGAGATGTGTAGGAAATAGTTCTTTTTATTTCTGACTAACCTACAGCTCTGTTCAGGAGCATGAATAGACTCACATTTATGCAGTGGTTCACAATTTATTTAATTTTATTTTGGTCACGGGGCCTCTTGCAGTCCAATCTGACCTTGCATTCCTCATCTTCCTTCTTCCACTTCCTCAGTGCTGGGATTATAGATGTAATTCATAATGAACTAGGAAAAAAAAAACCTTTCATCCACGTTGTGTATCTTAATATTCTCACAGGGCAGTTTTTCTCGTGTGTCTATCCCACACCCCCTTAGTGCTAGGAATCAAATTCAGAGCTCCAGGTCTTGCACATACTCTACAAGCAATTTACCACTGAGCTACATGTCCTTCCAGTGGTTACCCTAGTTTTCAAGGGAATTTGCTAACAGCAGGATGCATACAAACAATTCCTTTAGATTTTCACACTTTCATTGCATCCAATGGTACCAGAGTTCTTTATTTAGAGGTGTCTTAAATAATAACAAAGGCTGAGGGTGAACCTACCATGTCGTAGTGCCTCAAGTAAATCTCTTCTTCCCTTTGATAGATATTGCACGAGATATCACTACTTTTCCTACTTCGTACATGGCGTAACCTCAAGCTGAGATCGCTCGGATTCCTTTCCTCGACTTGCAACTCTTAACACCGAGAAGGGTGTACGGGCCACTGTGAGGTCTTCTCTCTCCGAAGCCGATAAGCTCTCTTGAGTTGTCGTTTGGGTGGCTGGAAGACGCTGATGACTATTCCCAAGCGTCTAAGGAACCAGATCTTAATCCTCAACCGGGCATCATGGACCATGCTGTGTCTTTTTCATCCCTAACCTCGCTAGCGTAAAAGGTCGAAGCTCAGATCCAATTGCCGACGCCATCTTGATCGCTACGTGTGACGCCACACGTATAGTTGAAAGAGCAGCTGATTGGCTGGGAAAGGCTGAAGGATAGGCGCGCGAAGCTGGAGACTGGAGGGTAATGTAGAAGCCTAAAGGAACTACACTCCCAGACTTCCTTGCGCGTGTAACCAGCAAGCAGCGAGAGAAAAAGGAGCGAGGTAGAACTAGGACTACAACTCCCACTAGACCCCGCGTTGTCCGCCCTTTCCTTTCAAAACGCAGAGGAAAAGGGACAGGACGAATGGAGGCTTTTGAGTGCTCGTTTCTCAAAAGGCGGGAAAGGCGAACTACACCTCCCGGCGAGCCGCGCGCGCTTGCGCCTGCGCTCTGGTATCTGTCGCCATCTTGCCCCTTCTGAGGCACCGCAAACAAACCTAATTCCTGGTGTCCCCTAGTCTTGGCGGAGGAGCCTTTTAGATGAGCCCCGAAAGGCCGGGCAGGTGGGTGTCTCTCAGGCAGGGTCCTGGGAAGAGCTGGCAGGCTCTCCAGGGTAGGGGAGTGCTTGGCCAGGCATGGGGAGCCCGGCTTGCGGCGGTCAGCCCCATCCTCCGTTGTTTCCTAACGGGATCGCGGGGCTCCCTCAAGTGGACTGAGGGGGACTCCAGCATGCCTGGTGATGGGACACCGGAGGTCGAGGTCTAGCAACCTCGAGGCGACTCCGGACTGTCTGGCTGGCTGTCCGCGCCCCTGCTTTTTCTCCGTTGTCCTCTCCGCTGAGGAGTGCGCAAGGCGCGGACGCTGGCCAGGGTTCCCAAGACCGGCTGCTGGCCGCGGGGGCGCGGGCTTGACATTGGAACCGGCTCTGAGCCGCGCGGGCGAGGAGCCGGGCGGGCTGCTCTTGTTGTGGTGCCGTGAAGGAGTGCGAGTTTAGAGAGGGGGCGGGGCGGGCTGCCTGCTGACACTTGAGCGGGGACGGAGTCGGTGCGACCCCTGAGCACGCTCAGGCTGCTGCTGCCCGACTTTCCTTTGCTGTGCGGCCCGGCCGTGGGTTTCCCTGGAAGGGATGCTTTGGGATGCCGTGACGTGGTGCCTGATTCGGGCGGTCGCCGGCCGCCTCCGAGATTCTACGGGGAGGCGGGGACTGGCTTGGGGAGCGAGCGGATTCCTTTGGCTCTGCCCCTTCCTCCTCTCCACCCCCTTTCTTTATGTCATCCTGCCAGCTGGGGCGCGCCGTCCAGTTCGGCACGCACAGGGTTGGTTCTGAGCTCAGAGGACTATGGGAAGTAGGGGGAAGGGGGCTCCACTTGAGGCCAAGAGTTGGAGTTAGCAACCCAGAGCCCGGAACACAATAGAAGAGTTATATCGGTTTAGTGTTTGACTCTTAGGCTGGCTCATTCATTCATTCTACTCTCCCGCTGACCATCCATTTATCAGTTTAACAGATGCTAAGGAAGATCTACTGAGTTCTCAACCTGTAGTGTGACAACTACCGGTTCTGTGTGACCAAGGAATTCACAGTGTGAAATTCCAGGCTTTTAAACTTTTGGTAACTTGTGGAAATGACTCTTACTGCCAAAACTTGAGAAAAAGAGTTTTTTGAGTTCTATTTATCCAAATAATCTGCTTTACCCTTTGCTTATTTTATCTCGTAACTTATTATTAAGGAAACTGGCAGAGGTCAAGTCACTTGTCCAAGGTTGCACAGGTGGTAGAATCAAATTCGGCAAGTCATATGTCAAATTTGATTTGCCACTATGAAAGAACTTGGCATGCCCTGTTTTCTAATACTTATAACAAACTGGGTGGGATTACTTTTTTTTTTTTCTAAAAAAAAATAAAGGTATACAAATTGGGTTCAGACAGACCAATTCACTAGGATGAAACAACTAATTATGTTGTAAAGCTGGATCTGGAACCAAGAAGTGTTTGACTTTAAAACCCGTTGTTCTTTCCCCTGTTAGTATGAGCTGGATCAGTGTCTTCTCAAATGATGGTTTATTTCATTTGTCAGGATCTGGAAGTGTGGAGATGAAAATGGAAAATCTTTTCAATCTTACTTTGTAGCCAGTCGAAGGAACTCCATCTCCCTGCGTATACATTGGTAATTTGATTTGTTTTTCTTCTGATAGGGAGGACAAGCTCTTTGGGGCTACCAAACAGAAGCAGCAATGCCTGTTGTGTGGCCAACCCTTCTGGATCTCAGCAGGGATGAATGCAAACGGATTCTTCGAAAATTGGGTATGATTTTTGTTGTTTTTGTTCTGAGACAGGCTCTCACTGTGTAGCTCAGGCTGTCTTCAAAATCATGATGGTTCTTCTTCCTCGGCTTCCCAAGTGCTGGGATCACAGGTGTGCTTTGCCATGCCTTCCTGTTTTATTTTTGATATTTTATATTTCTCTGTGATCCTTTGCTTTTTCTGTGTGGATCATGGCTGTTGGTGGCATAGTCCTCATCTTTCTTACTGTTTCCCCAGGACCTAGAATGATTTGTACATGAGATGGAGGAATTATGACACAAGGAACCATGACGAATGGGAAGCCTTCTCATTGTACATCTCACATAACACTCAAGCCCCAAAGTGGATTGCTTTGCTTTGGTTTGGTCCCCTTTTTCCATATGAAGTTTAAACCTAAGGCAATAGTCACAGTAAGTCATGTAGTCAGTATTTGACTTCTAGGATAGTACTTCTCAACCTTCCTAATGCTGTGACCCTTTAATTCAGTTCCTCAAATTGTGGTGACCCCAACCATAAAATTATTTTGTTGCTACTTCATAACTGTAATTTTGCTACCGTTATGAATCTTAATGTAAAATCTGTGTCTTAGTCAACTTCTGTAAAAGGTCATTTGACCTCCAAAGGGGTTGTGATCACAGGTTAAAAGCTGCTGCTCTAGGCAATGGTTTTCTTTTTTTTTTTTTTTTTTGTTTATTTTTGCTTATGTTGGGATATTACTAACTGAATGTGTGTGAAACATATGCCTTTTCTGGATCCTAAGTTAAGGCAAGCTGCCTAGTTTCCCAGTTATTTGTTACTGCAATTGATAAGATACCCATTATATTTAAGTTTGACTAATGTTTCTTTTTCCCTCCAAAGTAGCTATTTTCAACAAGCATTTAGGGAGAAAAAGCAAGCCCTAATGCTAAGGCATATGTTTTGTGTAATGAACTAATGTTATCCCCATGTGTGTAGAGTGGTATTAGCCTCATGCCATTCTTGGAAATATTGGGAAAAAGAGTTACTCTATTCATTTAAATCTTTGGTTTCAAATGAATAGTCATGAATATGCTGTTTTAGATTATAAGGGCCCTGGATTATTTATTACTGTAGCCTGAAGCACTGCACTAAATGAAAGAACTGACAGATAATTTGGAAGGGATCATCAGTGTCTTGGTAATGAATATTAATTAAATAAAAAGCCTCTCATTGTGCCTGATGTCTGATAATATAGTGTTTAAAGCAGTTACTTTCAGACATATTTGTAGGAACTAATGTTTTCCTTCAGAGGAAATCTTTGCAAATTCTTATATGTAGATCATATAAAATTGTAGCTACTGTGGATCTGCTGCTAATAACCCATTCAGGATTTCAACCTGCTTGACCTTGTTTTAGCTACCTGAAGAGGGTTCTTTGAGAGGGACAATCTTTTACCTTACATGTAAACTTTTATCACTAATTTGAAGGTATTTGGCTATACACATGCACTAATATAACTCGATATTGGTTATAAAGTTGAACTCCATTTCTCTGAGAGTTAAAAATACTAGATAAATTGATCACAAAGAGTAAATTGGACTAAGGTTTCTGGGTTTTGGGATCCTTGAATCGAGAGTTTATGTTTCTATATAAAGTTCATAACTGTTCAGTCTAACTTAATCCCTAGTTTTTTCCATAAGTGATTTGAGGTGATGTATGAAAATGTCTTGACCATAAGAACCTATAAAATTATGCACATCAAGAGGTTAAAGTTTTGGTGTTCAAGAATGAATGCCCATGAAACTGCTCAGGCTATCTATCAAGGTTATATCTGAAAAGCTACCAGCTACCCAGAAGATGCCACTTTATAAAAGCAATGTGTGCCATTGTGTTGTTACTATGATGGGCTAATATGTATGCCCAGGCCAAGCAGTGGGTCCAGTTGCAGCCTCTGCAGCTCAAAGAGAGTGCTAACTTTCTTTTGTTTTCTGTACATCATTTAAAATGTAGAGAGTAATTCTTGGATTTATATGTAGATTCTCGGTTACTGACTGTATTCACATAAACAAGTGAACTACTTAAGATGTGCCAGTGGATTTACAGAACTCAGGGTCAGATTGAGTTCTATATTGAGGTTCTCCTTGCCTTAAACATCTGATTGACCATCACTGGAGAGGGTTAAATTGTTCTTAACTTAGAAGAGGAGGTTTCACAGAAAAAAGAACCCTAGAAGAAACTGAAGAAATAAAGGCTTAGGGTGCAGAAAAAAAATTGAACATAAAACATTTTTAAAGTAATAAATAACTAGCAATAAATGTCTGTAGTTTTAGGTAGGCTGTGTGGGAGATGCTAGGTGCTGCTTCTGTACTAAAGAAAATAGCCACTGCCCATGCATTGCCATCTCCAGTGACACTTAGGAAGGTGGACCTTGGCAGCAATTTGACAAAAGACTTCTTTCACTTATTGGGTTACTATTATGACTTTGAGGTTCAAAGTCTAGAGAAGATACTGTCTTTAAAAATTGTTAGTTTAGAGCAGTGGTTCTCAACCTTCCCAATGCTGTTACCCTTTAATACATAGATCCTCATGTTGTGGTGACCCCTGGAATCATAAAAATTTCATTACTACTTTATAACTATAAGTTTGCTTCTGTTACAAATCATAATGTGAAATTGATATGTAGGATATCTGCTATCCTACCCTGAAGGGGTCTTGACCCACTAGTGTAAGGGCTCCCCAGAACTCTGCAGTCAGGTCAGGCAGGTCACAACTACTTGTAACTCCAGTGCCAAGTATCTCATGCTCTCTTCTGGCCTCTTTGGGCGCCTGCACTCACATGGCATTGGTCTCTCTCTCTCTCTCTCTCTCTCGGTCTCTCTCTCTCTTTCTTTCTCTCTTTCTCTCTCTTTCTCTCTCTCTCTTTCTCTGTTTTACACACACAGTTTTTAAAAAGTGTCTTTAGCTTAAAACTTTGTCTTTTTAGAAACAACTATAAACTGTTTCAATCTGAGATGTCAGATGTTTAAATTATCAGGAAATTAGGGGACTAGAGAGATGGTTGATCTTTTAGAGGACCCAGGTTCAGTTTCCAGCACCCACATGGCAGATTTGGGGATCCGTGCTCTCTTCTTGCACCAGGCACACACATTGTGTATAGGCATACGTTCAAGCAAAATATTCATATACATAAAAAAATGAAATTGGGCTAGACAATTTATGATATACTTATGGTACCAGTAGCCGGCAAATGCTTGCTACTTTTTAGCTGCCACCCCCTTGCCTTATTTTTTATAACTCTTGAGCTGTAACTTCTCTGACTTGTGTGGGCTTTATGACTAAAGTATAACTGAGTAGCTGATTTGTTTAAATGGACCTAGTTTAGAGTTTTATAAAAGTAGTGTGATACATCTTTTGTTTTCTGCAGCATTCATGTGTGTTTATCATTGTATTATACTTTTTTTTCTTTGTTGTTTTTGAGACATAGTTTCTCTATGTAGCCTTGGCTGTCTTGGAACTTGCACTGTAGACCAGGCTAGCACCACCGCTGCCCAGATTCATTATACATTTTGTCACTGGAATTAACTCTATAGTAGAATATCACCAAAAAATAGCACTAGAAACGAAGCTGAGTTTAAGATATCTCAGGATACTTATAAACATATTTGTCAACAAGTATGAAAGGAAGGTTGGAAGCTACTAAAGGTTCTAACGGTGACTGGACTTCTTGTGGGAATGCTGGGAATTGTGTAGCTGAGGTAATGCTTTCAGAGCCACACTTTTGTGTGTTAGATGTTGCCACCTCTTAATTTTGTGCATGGCTTTTTAGTTCAGCTTCAGATAAAACTTGAAATGTCAGAAATATTTGTCATATTAAAATTTTTTACTGCATTTTAACCAGGTGTGGTGACACCTGCCTTTAATCTCAGCACTCAAGAGGCAGAGGCAGGTGGTTCTCTGAGTTCAAGCCCATCCTACTCTACATAGAAAGTTCCAGGTCAGCCAGGGCTACATGGTAAGACCCTGTCTAAAGAGAAAAAAAAGATACTACATTTTAAATAAATTTGTTTTTCTTTTATTTGTTTGTGTGCCTATGCACACAAAATCTTGCACATATGCTATGGGGCATGCGTGGAAATCGGGTTTCTCTTTCTTCTATGTGGATCCTAGGGATTGAACTCAGACTACAATGCTTGGTAGCAAGTTCCTTTACCTGCTAAGACATCTTGTCCAGCTCTGTTTGTCATATTTCCTCAGTTGATTATGTTTTCTTTGTAATTGTGTGTTTTTAGGTCAGGCATGGTAGCACAGGTCTGTCTTCTCAGCACTAAGGATGTGGAGGCAAAAGGGTCAGGACTTAAAGCTAGTCTCAAATCTAGTTTTATGTCTCAGAAACATACAGTAAAACCTGAAATGCAAATAGTTTGTCTTTTTCTCAAGCTGTCTTTTCCCCCTGGTCTTTTCTTTTTATGGCATTGCCATTCTCTTAAGCATTTTGCAGACTCTTTCTATAACCAATTACTGGGTTTTAGCAAATAACTCTTTAGGTTAGGGTTAAAGGATTTTCTTAGTCTGACCACAGATTACTTCTGTTTTTCTGTTACTCTATTTTCTTACATGTATGAAGTCAAACCTTCATAATATATCTGTCTACTTATCAGTCATCATGTACATACCCTTTTTAGACTTTGGTTTTAATGTTTTTGAGAATAGGGACTGTTGTTTTTTACCTACAAATATTTAAATAGTTTCTCGGGCACTCTGTATTCTATTCTGTTAGTAGTTTGGTTTGAATTAGTGACTTGACTATTCAACTACAGATAATCTTACTACCTTTAATATAAAACTCTTAAAAGTAGTTACTGTTACTGAAAATTACTGTAGTAATGCGAAACATTTTCAGTTCTTTTGCTCTCAATTCCTTTTGCAGGAGATCATCCCTCCACTGTCTACAGAGACACTTCTTTTCCTGATTAAAGCTTGTTTTTCCAAACCAGATGATGTGTTTTTTCCTGTTCTTCTATCTCTATATGCAAACCAGCATAATTGCCTGAAGACATTTGCAGTTAAATACTTGAGAGCAGAACTTAACACTCTTCAGTGTATATATATTAGGACTCAATGTTGATTTGCTGAATAGAATATTTCATAAATATTTTATTGGGGCATAAACATTTAATATAGTGAATTCTAAGATGGTTATTCCTAGTACCATTTTTGTAATCTTGTCTGGCTCTGATCATAGCTGAAATGTATTTCTTGGAACTGAGTTTTTGCCTTTGGAGAATCGGAGCTTTGTCTTTTGAAATACACTCCATGTGATGTCTGCATAGTGTTCAGTACCCACTCAGGATGTTCACACTCAGGCTGTCTCAGTAAAATTAGGCATTGCTGCTTCCTTTACTCAGCCCTTTCTTCTATATAAGGCTTCCTTAAAAAAATAAGATTTTCTTATTTTATATGTATGGATGTTTTACCTGTGTGTATGTTTGTGCACCATGTGTGCATACTGATCAGGGAAGCCAGAAGAGTGTTGGTTTTCAGGGAACTGGAGTTACAGATGCTTCTGAACCACTATGTATGTATTGGTATTTGAATCTAGGTCCTTGGAAGAGCAGTAAGTACTCTTAACTGTTGAGCCATCTCTTTATCCCTTAATGCCCCTTTTTGACAGAATTGTGGACACTGTGAACCAAGTGAGACTACTGTTTATGTATCATGTAGTTTGAAGTCTGCA
Organism: Arvicanthis niloticus; assembly: GCF_011762505.2. Classification (NCBI taxonomy): domain Eukaryota; kingdom Metazoa; phylum Chordata; class Mammalia; order Rodentia; family Muridae; genus Arvicanthis; species Arvicanthis niloticus. The sequence goes on along the minus strand of NC_047658.1, from coordinate 68,043,034 downwards.
GACTTAACATCTCGTTAGCTCACATTTACTGAGTTTCTGTTTGTATCTTTATGCACGCATGTGTATGTGTGTATTTGTATACTCCTTCATGTGCGTGCATAAAACAGAATAGCCTCAAATGTTGTTCCTCAGGCACCATCTATCTAATTAAAAAAAAAAAAAACTCCGTTTTTTTAGATAAGTCTTTTATTAAGGTAAGGTCTATCACCTAGAGCTTGTTCTGTTTAGTAGGCTGGGCTGGCTTAAGGGCTGGCAAGCCTAGGAGGGTCCTCCTTCAACACTGGGGTGACAACTATATACTACCATATCTGCTTTTTTTTTTTTTTCCTTTTTCGCTTTTGGTTTTTCAAGACAGGGTTTCACTGTATAGCCCTGGCTGTCCCAGAACTCACTCTGTAGACCAGGCTGGCCTCAAACTCAGAGATCTGAGACTACCTCTGCCTCCTGAGTGCTGGGATTAATGAATGTGCCACCACCTCCCAGCTTTCTCTTTTAGTTTAAGTAGATTTTGGGGCTCAAACTCAAGTGCTAAGTCATCTCTCCTACCTGTATTTTGTTGAGTCAGTTTCTTGCTCTGTATCTCAGGCTGTCCTCTAACTCTCCATCTTTCTGTCTCAGCCTTGTGAGTGCTGGAGTTATAGGCACATACCACTAGACTAATTAGTTATTTTGATGGCAGATTTTTGTGTTTTATTTGCTTGGATGGTAGTTTTTGTAGATGTAAAGAGCTACCATGCCTGGCTAGATAACATGTTCTTCAGTAGTATGTTAGAGATTTCCTTTCCTAAGCATTTTACACCCTTGACTTCCATGAGGCGTTGTATAACAAAGCAATAAAAATGATGAACTTGACACTTAAATCTTTTTTTTAGTTGATAACATTTTTGAAAGGAATTTTAAATTTTGCATTTGGTTGATTTGGGATTTCTTGCCCTAAAGCTTAATAGTGCATAGTTACATTATTCAAAAATTAAAGGTTTATCTTGATAAAATAATTTTTTTTTTTTTTTATAGAATTGGAGGCATATGCTGGAGTTATCAGTGCACTTCGGGCACAAGGGGATCTCACCAAGGAAAAGAAAGATCTTCTTGGAGAACTCTCAAAAGTCCTTAGGTAATTCGTCATGAAATTTTGGTGATGTGACTTGAAATCTCAATTTGTAGGGTTTACTTCTTTTCACTCTCAAATTGAAGAACAGTTTGTTGGGTACTTAGAGGCCTTACCTATTCCAGTTGTGTGATTGCTGCTATAGAAAATAGGGAAACTTAGTCTCTGTTGTATAAGCCAATCAAAGGGTTTAAGGCAGATAGTTACCTGTGGGAGGTCCTTTGACATAGGTGAAAGAAAGAAGAGCTGTGCAGCTGAGTATCAGGATGTAGAGTGGCATTTATTGGAAGAAAAAGAGGGGTGTAAGCAAGATGCCTCAACATGTAAGTGGGCGCTAGTGATACAACCGCTGCCTTAAATCTACTGACTCCTTTATCTGAGCTAGAGTGGAGCTTGAATCCATCCGACAACACAATTTTAGTGAAAGGGATTCCTTGGTGCTTTGTCTTGATCCATTTTTATATCTTGTGATTTCTCAGAAAGTGTTCTGCTTAACTCAGGTTTGCTTTCTACATTTAAAGTAATTTTGTTTTATTTTTAGAAGTTAAGATATGGAAGAGGCTCTTATTACTTAATTACCATTAATACAGGAGTGTAATTAAGTAGATTCTCAGTCTTATTTTTTGTTATTTATGTTTCCTCATAAATTCTGCTTTTAGTTCTTAAGTGTTGTGATCCATGCTATAAATTTAGTGTTAAGTACTAAAGAATATAAGAAGAGTGGTATTTACTTTATTGGGTATTTATGAATATAATGGATTTCTTTAAAAATTGTTTCATTTATCAGTGTTTAATATATGGCATTTTTACCATTGGTAACATAATGTAGAAGGCACGTAGTTAAAGTTGAGTCACGTTTCATTGCATGTACTCACAAGAAACAGTATCTGGCCACTCTTACTGCTTTTATTATATTCATTGGACATAAAATTATTAGACTCTTCAGCCTTAGGAAAAGACATTAGAAGACTTTCTTCTAAGTGCTCAGTCCTTCTGCCAGCAGTCCTGAGATAAGGAGGTCCTTGAGCACCTGTTTCCGTGCTAGCTAACAGGAAGGACTGCTAGTCTTGCCTGCTCTTTGACAGATGGGAAAATCTGCATATCGGGCTGAGTTTGTCTTTCTGGGCTTTGCAGATACATAATCCTCAATTACACAGAATCAATATGAAATCTTTCCTATGACTTTGAAACATTTGAAGATACACATCAGGCAAAGTACTCCTCAGCCCCCAAAAGATGTTGACTTAAACATTAATAAAAGTGTAGAGAAGAGCTGCCTGCTTGGCAGAGTTCTATAATGGCTATTTTTTTTCATAGCATCTCAACAGAGCGCCACCGTGCTGAAGTTCGGAGAGCAGTAAACGATGAACGGTTAACAACAATTGCACATAAGTAAGCCATTAGTCTACCACCCCTGATTTTTTAAATGATGTAGTATAAAGTAGTTTTGAGACAGTCTTCCTTTTGTGTGGCAGGTCCCTGAGCCTTTTATCTTAACAATATATCTGTACTCAGAGACCCTGCCCATAGCAATTACTGTTTATTCCATTGATTACTTTTTGTTTTTGTTTTGCATTTTGTTAGGGAAGCTTAAAGTACTTAGGTCAAATCCTATTACAAGGTAATCTCTGTATAACAAAGACCACAGGAAGCACAACTCAATAACAAAGAAGTGTACCTCCTAAAATTGAAAGGTGCTTAGAGGTTTCTTGTAATGGTATTTGATATAGATGTTGCTTTATAAATAGGCATAATTTTTATATGTCTCTAATTATTTCAGATAGGTATTTCAAGACAGAAAAAATTATAAAACATATGTTATTTCTAAGAAATAGAAATATAACTTAATGTACCTTAAAAAGCGAACACAATAAAATGATAAGGGCTTCTTATGAGATTGTTTTCAGATCATCATAACTGACAGATTTGGTACAGGGTGGTAGAGGGCTGAGAGCAGAATCAGGCATTAGTTATAGAGAGGTAGTGCCTCCTGAAGAACAGAAAAGACCAGGAAGGAATCCTTTCAATGGTAATAGAAATATTTCATAAAATATTAAAGTATCCTCCATTTGTTTTAATTTTTATGTTTTAATTGACATAAAACTAAAGGAAAAAGAACTCAGGGCATTACCATATGTGATGATATAAGGCATTTGGCAGCATTTGAATTGATTACACAGTCTGTCGGCTTCTTGTACTTCACTGTCCCTCATTTTACTTAACACATAGAATGGGGTACTCACCTCCTTAACAGTGTAGTTTGAATGTTTTGCTGTTTGTTTTATAAATTTGAGATTCTTCACTTGTAGACTTTTATGATAGAAACTTAGAAGTTCTTTGTAGAGACAGCAAGTATTTCATTGTCAGGCTAACATAGTCAAAACATTCAAATTTAATGTGTCCCTTTTTGAATTTGCTTCAGACTTTTGAATCGGAATACTTTAAACTGGGTCTGGAGTCTAACTTGGGGACTGGTCATAGGAAACTGTGCTAGATAATAAAGTAGACAATGAGTACCTTAGATGCATTCAGATGGTATTATGGGGCAATGAGTTGTAAGTTGATGCATCAGTGTCATTCTTAAAGGATAACATTTATTTAGTCTCCTTTTCCTTTTTTCCCCTTTTAAGAATGAATTTATCCTTATATTTGGGTGAAAGACCAAGTTACAGGTATGCAAATAGGTTATTATTATTTCAGGCTTTTTCTTGTATTTATTTCCAAATTGACGCTCTCAATTATTCAGGGGCACATACTCCATTTATGAATTAACCATGCCCCTTGCTTCTTCTCTTCCCCCTCACCTTCCTAATACTGCCCGCCCGACCTTTAGCCATTTTTGCTGCTTGGGAATATCTCTAGTCAGAGGGTGGGAAGGGAGAGGAGGTGAAAGTCTTTATAACTCATTTCACTACCTGTTAGTTGGCCTGAAAAAAAAATGGGTACAAGAATTTACTAGTATTTGCTAAAATAATTTTTGGATAATATGTGGATTTCTTTAGTTTGTGTGACCTCTCCCTTTCCTTCCTCTCTCCATTAGCATGGATAATTGAGAGCTGGCTTCTATCCACCTGTTACTCCGCCCTCCCCTTTCTTTCTGATTTCTTTAATATATGAATTGCCTTTTTCGAAAAGAATTTACTTCAGTATATAATTTTTAAAAAAAGCTTCTTAGGTCTTTTTCTACTCTGATTTTAATATTTCATACTGTGGTTTTAGTTTGACTAGCTACTGTATTTATTTGTTGAGCCCAAGAGTTAGGGACTGAGGACTGGTGATACTTCCTTGCCCTCAAATAGAGCAGTGGAGCCTAGACCTAAAGATAACCTATGAGGGTTTTAGTCAGTGAAAATAGCTGAGAAGAATGTATTCCCTCCTCCACCCCCCCACCCCCCCACTGGGCATTGTGGCTCTGAAGGAATGTACTTGAAAGGTGGTGGGAAAGCTGAGAGAGCATCAAAGTAGGAAAGAAGGGGAACAAAAGGAGTAAGGGACCGGGACCCAAGAGAACTTTGCTAAAGCTTTCTGCTCCAAGGCTTGACTGGGAGGGTGCTTGTCCTTTGTTACTGTAACTTGAGTTCTTAGTTATGACAATATTAATGCTTCACATGTTTTGCTTAGCCCAGTCCTCAGTGTCTGTACAATTAGACTGAAATGATAGTCTAGAATATCAGATCTTTGCACTTCGGCTTACTGTCAGACATTCCCAGAATGCTGTGCTGCTGTGTGAGGATGCAGCTTTTCTTAACTGCTGCCCATTGTAGCTTATTAGTATGTGGCTTTCTCAGAGCAGGGAATGGAGCAGGGTCTGCACCTTCCTTGTGGTCCTTGGATGACTAGAGAGGCAGCCAAATGTGCAAACTGAGGGGACCTGTGAAACCCTTAGGTACAATACTGAATTTCTACATTCACTTAGATGACTGTTCAGCTAACAGATATTTACAATCTTACCACTAAAGCAAATAGGAACTTTTGACCTAATTCTAACATGATACTTCATTTCTCATTCACTTAATATTTGAGCATGCTTGCATGAGTGGACATTTGGAAGACATAGTTCTTCCTAAAAGTTGCAGTTGTGTCTTTTTGCACTGCAAGCTTCATCTTTTCAGTAGCATATATATATGTCCATGTGCTTCATATTTTTAACTTTATAATATCTGCCACCATTTAAACAATGTACCAGGTAAGTGTAGAAGTCACTTTATTTGTGTGATAAACTCATACCCAGCAGGTTTATCAGTGATAGTCTAATAAGATGGTATCAGGATAAGAGTATAACAAGAAAATGGTGGCTTTGGGAAAGTTCTCATTTAACAGTTAGTAATAATGCTTTTCTGTCTTCATCTTGTTTGTACTATTCTTTGTTTCTGAACTAGTATTAAGATGGAGCTTATGTAACATATTTGTGAGGTTACTGGTGCCTCAGGAAGTCCACCTTTCCTTGTCTTATGTAGGACTTGCTTTAAATTACAAAAGAATTTGTACATATTTTTATAGTAACTCAACTGGATTCTTCAACTTGAATTCTTTTTCTTCTTCCTTCTTTCTTTCTTTTTTGAGACAATGTTTTATATTGGTGTTTTGAGACAGGGTTTCACTATATAGCCTTGGCTGGCCTGGTAAACCAGGCTGACCTTGAACTCACCGAGATTTACAAGATTGCTTGCTTCTGCCAAGGGGTGCTGGGATTAAAGGCTAAAGGCCTGTGCTATCATGCCTGTTTTAAATCCCTTTTAAGTTGTAATTCTCTTCAGCAAAAATTGGCAGTAATTAGGCAATAATTCTCAATTGGTATAAAGTAAACCTGCCCATAAAACCCACAACTAAACTTTTATTTTGTATGTTTATGATATGACAAATAATTGCAGAAGCATGATACATACTTGTTGAAGGAAACATTTATTAGTTATTTGGCCTTAGGCAAGTTACTTCTATGCGATTTGGTTTCTCATTCTAGAATATGGAGATGCTAATGCAATCAACATTATAGGATTGTTGAGAGAACTGAGTTAACGCAGTAAGAGATGTAGAGCAGAGCCTGACATGTAACATGCCCACAGTTGATTTTAACACCATCACTGTCAACATCACCACCATCATGGAAGTACTTCCCTGCCCACTGACAAAGGATTTGGGGTCTGAATCTGCAGAGCCACTGGATATAAAGTCTAAAGCTCTAGGCTGGACTATAGAATCTGTGGTTTCACAAACTTTTATTTCTAATTTAGTGAAGAAAATCAGTTATTTTTAGATTAATTTTAAATCATGACACTAAACACTAGGATATTTCATGAAGTCAAGTGAGAGATATGGCAGCTGTCTTTTGGTATTTTAACCTCTCGTCTGATTTTCTGAAACAAAACGTTCTCAAGAAGTTTAAGAAAGAGAACTAGTTAATAATGGTTTAGAGAGGGGTTCAGTTGCCACAAGTGCCTTTTAGAGTGCAGGGTACACCAGACAAATAAAGTAATATAATGGTAGACTTCTCTTAGCATCCTCAGATCTGCTCTTTAAAAAAAGAACCAGGAAGGGTAATAATATAAAAATATGGTGAATATTATCAGTGACACCTGCTGTTGTATACAGCTGTTTTCCATCTTACTAACTCCTCTCGTTTACTGCCTCAGTTTTCCATGTTTGAAAGCCTTTAGAATCTCTGGCCATGCGGGCAGTTAGGAAATATTCCGAAGATTCATTGAACTCCATCTTTAATTGTAAAGGAAAATCTGATTCTTAACACTCTCAATGCTTTTAGTTTATTGAAATAATTACAAAATTAAGTTTTAAAAGTTAGTAGAAATATTTATTTTCATTCATGAAACCCAATTTCATAAGTCAGTATCAGTTTTTATTTTCAAAGCATAGAAAAAAAGTATCTTCATTAGAGGATTCAGATTATAGAATAAAGTGTATAAGAACCTCAGTGTGCGGCATTCCTTGATTTTAAATGTTCCTAAGTTTGATCTTGCTTGCTTAAAAAAGAAGCCTCTCCAGAATTCAGGGTACTTTTGATCATTTAAAAAGTTGTGTTTGTCTGACTCATTTCTTAGTAACTGTGAACCCTTGTAGCAGCATTTTTTCTTTTGTTTAGTATGTCTGGACCTAATAGTTCTTCAGAGTGGTCCATCGAAGGACGTAGATTGGTACCACTGATGCCCAGGCTGGTTCCCCAGACGGCCTTCACTGTAACAGCTAATGCTGTGGCCAATGCAGCTGTCCAGCACAATGCATCCCTTCCCGTGCCTGCAGAGACAGCAAGCAAAGAAGGTGAGTAGGAACACTGTTGTTAGAGATGATTCCTCTCAGGACTTTTCATCTATTTAGAGTAAGTGCTTAAAAATTATGAGATTGGTATGTCTTTGATTCTCAAACTAGAAACTGCCAGGCTTTCAGTATCCAACTAAATCTTTACTTCATAGGGAAATTATGTTAATTACAGAATTGCAAAAAGCTTTGTCAGGCTGAATTTCTCACATCAGTGTATCTTTTGTTTTATTTTGTTTGTTTTGCTTTGTTTTGGGGACCAAACCAAATACTGTATCCCAGGCTAGACTTAAAGTTGAGGTGGTCCTTCAATCTCAGCCTCCCTTCTGCTGAGATTACAGTCATGCCTCTTGTCTCTTGTTAGAGGTGACTGGAAGGACTTAGTGAGTAGCATTAGACAATAAACAAGATAAAAGATGTTGAACTGATAGCTCCAGAAAATAAACCTTTTTTTTTTTTTTTTTTTTTTTTTAAATCAATGGTGCACTTAGCCTCTCTGGCCCAGTCAATCAACACTTTCTTACTGTTACTTAATCTAGTAATTAACCTGCTTTAAAAGTCTTTGAGTTGTCTTACCAAGGGTGATACTAAATTCAAGAGTATGCTTGGATCAAAAGTAGGTCTAAAAACAATACATTTGCCAGATTATTTTTGAAAATTTGCTTTGTCTTGTCTAGTAATGGGCTTTGAGTAGAGTGAGACACTTTTCACTCTTGTTTAGGCTTGGCTTTATGCCACAGGAAGCTGTATCTTTCAGGGAAGCAGTTATCTGTATATACTTAGCCTCTACTGGATTCCTGTTTTCTTCGTTGTTGGCAGTTGTATTTCTTCTCTCCCTGCTTTTACCTTTTCTTCTTGCTAGCTGGTAGAATGGGAAGAAAAGTTGGGTTTCTAATAGTGAAGTCAATGTTTGGATCTAAGTTTGTCATTTCCTAGCCTTGTGACCTTCAGCATGTCTGAGCATCTGTAAACTGTGGATTCCTTATCTTTAAAACAGGATATAGTATGGGAATTGGTGACAGTGGAACAATTTAGTGTGGTACCTGGCGTAACTAACTCCAGGCTATTCGTGGTGTTCCTAAGTTGTGTTCTTTCACTGAATGATAAGGAGTTTGAAATTTGATGTCATTGTTTTAGTTACTGTTGTACCACTTGACTGGCAAATAACAGATTTTGAATTAGTTTATTTAAATAAACTAGCTTGGTTCTCCTTCTGTAAGCATTTTGGAAATTTCTATGATTAGGGAGATATTAGATTCCCCCATCATTGGTGCTGCTGTTGGTATTAAAAAATACTGCAAGTTCGTGCCTGGTGTTCAGTTCTTGCCATTATGAGAAATTATTTTCCTTTTTCTCAATAACGTTTTAAACTTGACTGCTTTGTACCCCCATTCTTCTCCATTTGCCATTACCTGTTTATAAGCCTGTAAATACTTGGGAAAGACCATTAAGTGATGATTTTTCAAAATAGCCTTTAACTTTGAGTATAGTACTTTGTACTAGCATTTAGCCTCTGATCATATGAAAATGATAAAAGTTGGCCTGCAATAAAAGTAATTTTTTTGTATGTCTGGACAGTTGTGGTGAAAGTTAACAGCAGACTTTTTTTTATCATTCCTTCAGTAGTGGTTTGCTATTCCTACACAAGTACCACGTCTACCCCAACCTCTACCCCTGTTCCAAGTGGCAGCATAGCAACGGTTAAGTCTCCAAGACCTGCCAGTCCTGCCTCCAGTGTAGTTGTCTTGCCAAGTGGAAGTACTGTGTATGTCAAAAGTAAGTGATGTCTCAGTGTTACCAGGACCCTCTTGACCAAATGCTGCAGTCCAAGCTCTGAGTAGATCTGCTTTTCTGGAATAAATCATCGGGCTACAAGCTGTTTTCAGTGGTTAGTTTTTAAAGGTTCTAATCTAAAGACTTCTCATCTGTATATATGACTGGGTATTTGCTTTTTCATCAGCTTTGGGATTTGAGAAATATCATCATTTTTGCTCTGTGTGGGAAATCTGCCTTTGAACAGTGCTGTCCTTTAGTCATTCACACCTTTGATTCCTGCGGAACACAGACATGAATAGGTACTGAAGGCTTGTGCTTATTTGTTTTCCCAGAATTCCAATCTTTGCAGTCTTTTCTTGAATTACACATTTCACCCACCTCTTATTAGTTCCAGTGACTCGTTCTAGAGGCTACCTTTTATATTTCTACTTGATATAATCTTCAAAAGTTTTTTATTTACAGTTTTAAACTTCTGATTCTGTTCTGCTCTATACAATAGTCTTCAGTTTCTTTGTGTTTGTTTGTTTGCTTGCTTGCTTGCTGGTTTTTGAGACAGAATTTGTTTGTTTGTTTGTTTGCTTGTTTTTGAGACAGAATCTGTGTAAGCCAATGCTGGCCTCAGATTTGTGATTCTTCTGCTTCAGCCTCCCAAGTGCTAGGCTTACTGGTGTTGCTATCATACTTGACTCTATAAAACAGTATGTCCAGTTTTTCTTATGTTAAAGTCTCTTAATTTTATTTTAAAAATTGTTTTATATTTTATTTTCATTTGTTATGCTTTTAATCATTAGTATTTGATTTTAATTGGTCTTAATATAGTAATAAGAGATTTTCATGTAGATTTTTAAAGGTGGCATTTGCCTTTTTTAGACAGGTTTCTAGGTCATTACCAGTTCATAGAGTCTAACAATTGAAGCTGTAAAGACTTTACCAATTCCATGAGTCATACTATGTATTTTTTTTAATATATGCTCTATAGAAATTTCCTATCTACATTGCTATGTATATTTGTCATGTGAATTTTGTAAAATCTATAAACGAAATGAGGTTTTAGGCTACAAAAATGTTAAGAGTCATATTGACTGTTAAGTTTATCTCAGGTTTCTGTAGATTTAACCAAAGTGGTCTTTGAAATGCCACTTAAGACCTGTTTTTTACAATCATTTTTAAAACTGCTCTTAGTGAATCTCAGATATGAAGAACTATTTCACAAACTAAAGTACTTTCAAATAACAAGAACTATTTCAGTTTATAATCAAAGACAATATTAGTTTTATTATTCATTCACCAACTTTGTTCAAGTTACCATACCCACTGCTCTTAGTGAATCTCAGATATGAAGAACTATTTCACAAACTAAAGTACTTTCAAATAACAAGAACTACTTCAGTTTATACTCAAAGACAATATTAGTTTTATTATTCATTCACCAACTTTGTTCAAGTTATCATACCCGGGAGACAAAACAGTTAAGAGTTAGTCTTTTTTGTGTAAAAAGCATGTTAATATAATATGGTAGATGTAGACAGTTACATTGTTATGTGGTAAGTGGTACAGAAGAGGATGTACAACGTGCTTTATGTGCAGTTCTGAGAGGAGAGGTGGATTAGCTTTGCAGCAAGGAAGGGAAGGGTTCACTGAGACATGGCTTACAGGATGAAGACCTTTGAGGATGCTGGTGTTCTTCAAAGAAAATTAGGATATATAGACTCAGATAAGAGGGTGCTGAAGTATCTTTGGACAATGGTGAGAAATTTAGCTTGTCAAGGTTTTAGAGGGGCACAGGGTTAGGGTGATGGAATTGTGTGACTGGAAAGATAGGGGTCCTTGAGTTTTGGTGTGGTAAGGATTTTGGGAGGGTAGGAAAATACAGACTTAGGAAATTTTTGGCGGTGCATCTCAGTTATAAAACTTCTGGGCTTGCTGTAGTAGGAGTGTAGAATAGATACAGAGAGATGCAGGACTATCTTCTAAGAGGGCATTGATAAAATACAGGCAGGAGACAAGGAGCCCCAAATAGTGTAGTGGGTTAAGAAAAGGGTGGGTATTCAGAGAGACAACTTTGAGGGAAAATTGTCAGGACTCAGTGGCAGATTGGGCATAAAAGAAAGGGAGAAGCCAAGGATGACACAGGCATTTAAAAAAAGAAAGTAGAAGAGGCAATGCTAGTTTTGTGTAAGTAGGAATACTGCTGCTGTCTTTCAGGTGTTAGCTGCTCAGATGAAGATGAAAAACCCAGAAAGCGCAGGCGAACAAACTCTTCTAGCTCCTCCCCTGTTGTCCTGAAGGAAGTTCCAAAGGCTGTTGTTCCAGTCTCAAAGACGATCACTGTGCCCGTGAGTGGAAGTCCCAAGATGAGCAACATTATGCAGAGCATTGCCAACTCCTTACCACCCCACATGTCACCTGTGAAAATCACTTTCACCAAACCATCGACACAGACAACAAACACGACAACACAGAAGGTAGGTGGTGGAGGGAGTCCGTGTCATAGCATGATGTAGAATTGACAGGTGTATACTGAGTGCTTATTGTGTACTTGGTGTTATGCTGGGACTGCTCACATCTCTTGTATAATTTTGCATCTAAAATATTGAGATAGATATTATTATTTACTTTTCAAAATGAGGCTAAGGTGCCAAATGTTTTGCTCAAGATGACAGCTAGCAGATCTGCTTCTGGACTTAGGTTGTATTTGATAATTGTAATGTCATTTTGAAACAACTGGAAAACTTTTAAAGTCTTCCTTTACGTGGTCTTATGTTTAGGACGTCACTTTTTTGCTTTGCCAGTAGAATTGAGTGTGTTTTAGGAGAAAAAAAGGGGTATGGGTAAATGAATAATTATTAAAATCTTCCTTTTTATTTTTTTGTATGGTCTCATGCATTCATTTTGACCTCAAGTTACTGGTATTCTGTCAATTTCATGTTCTTGCAGCCCTCAGTCTTTGCATTAGTCTGGATTCTGATGATGTGAGGCTAATTTTACACCTCTGTTTCTGGGATTTCTTTTTTAGCATCTTTGTGCTCTTTCCTTTTTATTAGTTTATTTTGCTAGAGAGTGTCATTTAGTAGCCCCCATGTAAGGGTGGCTGTATTGGTTTTTGAGACCCTATGTGGACAAAGGAAATTTTTTCCTGTGAGTTTTGAAGATATTCTTTACTTGGTTTCCAGCTTTTAGGATTATTTTTGAGATACTCCAGGGATTCTCATTTTAGCTTCTGGTTTTGTCTTTGGAAACTTTTTAGAGAACTGAAACAGCAAAGGCATCATGACCTTCAGGTTCTGTCTTTAGAGCTTTTTAATCCTGCACTGCAGTTCTCAGAAGTTCTTGCTTACCTCTCTGACCTTCTGCATTTTCTTTGTGGATTATTTGAGAATTTGAAACTTGCTAAATTGATCCTTTAATTTTCCTGTACTTTTTCATTTCTATTTTCTGTTTTCCCTCCTCTTTCTGTACCATAAAGGATTGGGATGTGGATTTTGGAACTAAATTTTTTTTTATTTGAATTCTAGCTTGCTGCCAGCTTTTTGACTGTGAGGAAACTAAACTCTATACCCAGTTTTTCTCTGTGAAATAGAAGTGGGTAGGGGGAGCAACCCAGTGTTTCTCTAATCTTTGAGTATTATAAATAATGTATGTAAGGCTGTTAGCAGAGAGCTGAACATGGTTAAATGTGTATCATCGTTTTTTGTATCCTTGATCAGTATCTTTTTTTTTTTTTTTTTTTTAAAGATTCATTTATTTTATGTGTATGAGTACACTGTTGCTGTCTCCAGACACAACAGAAGAGGGCATCAGACCCCATTACAGATGGTTGTGAGCCACCATGTGGTTGCTGGGATTGAACTCAGGACTTCTGGAAGAGCAGTCAGTGCTCTTAACCACTGAGCCGTCTCTCCAGACCGATCAGTATCTTTTATTACTTGTGTGGGATTGTTCATTTTTGCTGTCATACTTTATTTTCTTGAGGGAAGGATTGCAGTATTAGTTCAGTCTGGCCTGGAACTTACTATGTAGTCTTGACTGACCTTGAATGCCTGAGTGCTAAGGATCACAGGCATATATTAGAATACTTGGCGACCATCATATTTTACATTTCTAATAATTCATTCTTCTTATGTAATGATCCTTACTTTTCTTTTTAAAAAAAATCCTGGTTTTTGATAGAATGATTGTATTGTTTTATATGATTGTATTTATGTGTCTTTTGGCCTGGCTTTCTTTTCTCATGCTCTTTATCTTACCTGTTAGTTTTTCTTTTCAGACTTTCCTTAAGTGTCTGTCAGTCAGCTTACATATGAAACTGGCACATTCACTGCCCTGTCCCTCTGCCACTTGTCCTTAGGGTTTTCCTGAACTGGTCAGATTCATCAGGCAAGAATTTTTCTGTTTTCTGCTTTGAGTATTATAAACCCGCTTGCCAGTGTTTTGCTATCAACTGTGGAAGGGTGCTTTTAAGTCTTCACATCTCAGAGACAGGAACAGTGTCTGCATCAAGAGTTAAGTGCTGCAGTTGAGTATATAAGATGTGACATGGAGCATCCACTTAGAAAATGCCAGCTCTTTTACTTTGCTGAGTATCTTTGGAAGTCAGCATTTTACTAATTTACTGATAATAATGAACTGTTCCAAATATATGAATCCACTCAAAATTAACTACTTTTGTTGATTTAAGAGTTTATTAAGCATTGTGTTTTCATTTTTACTTAATTTTAAGTAAGCACTTTTGAATTATTCCCTTTTTTTGGTAGAAAGTTTTTATGTTTGGTTTTGGTGTGTGAATGATGGTGCAGATTGAACTCAGGACTTTGTATATACTGGAAAAGTGCTGTACTACTGAGCTGTATCATCCTTAACTCTTAGGTTTGCTTTCTGAGCTAGCCTTGACACCAATTTATTATTCTATAACTATGCTTCAAGTTGTTAAATCTTACTATAATAGTTTTAACTGCCTTCATTGCTGGATCTTATGACTATTTCTTTTTTCTTCTCTTTCATTTACTTAAAAATGATTTTAGTATTCAAGAAATAGCATAGGAAAGCTATAACTAAAATGTTAACATTGACATCTATATTCTTTTGTTTCTATTATATGTTTTGTTTTTATTCATTATAAGTAGTTGATGTTATAAATTGCAAGTTTATTTTCTATTTCTCACATAGATGCCTGAGGGTAGCTTTCTTTGGTCTCTGTTTTAGCATTGTTCCCTCATACTTAGAACAAGCCCTTGGCATGTACTAGATGCTAATGAATATTTGTTGAATGAATGAATGAATGAATAATTGAACAAATCAACACACACATAAGTAGATCCAGCTCCAGTAACTATCTGGTCATGTTAAACAAACACTTTCCCATAGAACTGTGTCACTGGCCCTCTGATAATTGTCTGCTAATCATCTATTTCCTTTTAAGACAAAAGTAATAATAGTACTTTTTAAGAGTTACCAGAATTAGATGAAATTATTCATTGAAAATGATTATAGTCTGTATAATGTTTAATAAGTATCACCTAACATCATTAACTTTCTAGTTCTCTTTGGTAGACTTCCATAAAACTGTTTGTAATATATAGAGTTCCCTGTAAGTGAAATCTGAATACTTTGGGTTTTTTTTTTTTTCTTGCCTTTCTTTCTTTGTTTCTTTCTTTGTTCTTTCTTTCTTTCTTTCTTTCTTTCTTTCTTTCTTTCTTTCTTTCTTTCTTTATTTTCCTTACTGACTCTTGTTTTTACCTTCAGGATTTTGAGGTGAGAATAAATATTTGAAGCTGTCAGATTCATGCTTTTAAGAGGGCACATTTGTTTCCAAAGTCACATGTAGTGCTTACCATAAGTTTTCAGATTGAGAAATTTAGGTTTACTTGTGTTTTAAAAAATAAATATCTAAGAGAAAAAAAAGAGGACTCATTATTCCACAAATAATTACTGGACATCTACTGTGTTCCAGTGGTAAAACTGTCTTTTCTTTCTTCATTTTTTTCTTTGCCATCTATTTTTAAAAGATTTTTGGACAACTTGGTTATGGTTAGGACTAGTTTTTTCGAGACAGGGTTTCTCTGTGTAGTCCTGGAACTCACTCTGTAGACCAGGCTGGCCTCGAACTCAGAAATCCACCTGCCTCTGCCTCCCGAGTGCTGGGATTAAAGGCGTGCGCCACCACCACCCGTCATGGTTAGGACTAATAAATACATTTTTCATGTTTTGTTGTTTGTTTGCTAGGTAAAAAATATTAAAAAATATTTTTATCCAAGGCCATTGTCATAATTGTATTAACCTTGGATTTCTCACAATTTGTATTTAAGTCAACTTAGTAATTAATTATTGTAGGTAAAGTGACTTTACATTAAGTGTAATTGTTTCTGATTTTGTAAGCAATATTCACTTGTAAGTAGGTTGTGGATTTTTAGTGTAGATACATTTCCCACTTATGTCAATATGCCTCATTTAAAACAACACTGGTACGGCACTCATTCAAGCAGAACAACAGAATATAGCTTTATGCTTTCATGTGCTTGATTGATATTTTTCATTTTGTCCTTAGGGTGCAAGTCCCAGCACTCTTAAGGAGTTTTTGTGAATGCTAGAAGGTCAGTAATTTGAATTATGGCCTGAATAAACACTGTGGTTCACTTGGATTCAAAATCTTTTTATCTTCTCTCTTGTTTTGTTTTAAAACAACTTTAAAGTATAAGCAATCTCTCCAGGATGGATCTCTAGTTGGGAAACCCCCTTTACAGATCAGAAAATCATTTGTGTATTGAAGTTTCAAACTGGGTTTTATCATTTGTATCTGTAATCTAGAATGTGGTCCTAAAGACCCTAGATTTATTCTCTTCTTAATGTTAGACCCCTGCCTCCATACTCTCATTCTGGAATTTCAAATATTTGAGCTGTTCACACTTCTCTTTCCCTTCCATGCCCAACACTGCTTATTTACTATGGCTTACTTTCCTGCCAAGCCCAGTGAATCCTCTTGTACTGCAGTCATCAGCATTGGGCCTCTGGAAAGCTGTGACTATTGATTCAGGATTGACAAAAGTCAAACGCAGTTGCCTTTAGTACACTAATTAGTTTGGGTGTGGTAGCCACAAATTCTTTGTACACTCAGTGATAACAGAGTTAGGAAGGAAAGAAAATGTTTCTAATGAAACAGACATAGTTTATTGAATATCTTTTCTGTATAGACGTGATCTGTAATGCTTCACTCTTTTCTATCTAACAGTAAATAGGAATAGTAGGCTTCTAGTAAGTACCATTTGTTAACTGTCAGGTATTGACCACCTGCTATGTGCCTAGTAGATACTTCACATGATTATGCCATCTAATCCTTGTAATGATTTTGTAAGGTCAGAATTATTATCCCTATTTTATAGAAAAAATAAATTGGAGCCTCAAGATTTTAACATGTCCAGGGGCCTGACATTTGAAAATGGTGGAGGCAAGATGGTCTAAGTGCAAGCTCGTTTGACTCTGAAACTTATGACCCTATTATTATATTGGTTCACTTCTCAGTTTGTATAATAGTTTCTTATTGTTTTCAATAATATTGCATATTGTTGGCTAATCCAGCCTGGTTGTGATTATACTGACCAACCCTATACAGATGTCTGCTGGTCAAGGCATGTGTTGATTGTTAAAACAACAGACTTCTTAAAGTAATGGGCAAGTAGTAATGTCTTCAATTCTTTCTTACACTGAGAATATGTAAGAATAATATAGTTAAAGTTTTCTTGATGTAGATACAGAGTATAAATTCACTCAGAAAATTTTTGACTTATTTAACTTCATACTTTCTTTAGGGCCAGTATAAAACGAAAAAGAATGTCTTCCTTAACTTCTTTGAAATTTTTTTTTCAAACCAATTTGTTCTGTCCTAGGTAGGCACAAATAATTTTAGTGAAAGAACTGGGTATCACTACAGCACTACTTACTTACCCCTAAACAAAACTGCGATGCATACTCCCAAAGTATACGTGATGTTTGTGTTCTCTACTGTGACATGGGGCTAATTATTCTTTCTTGTGTCTTGGGATTTAGGACAATTAAATAACCACTTACATATCAGCTCCAGGAGCTCCTCTTGTTCCGTTCTAGGAACCCTACAGTTATCATTCATCAAGTTTTAGATTCTCTGCTTGTCAGAATGATTAGAATCTGATTACTTCTCTAGTTTTGTTAACATGCCAGCTCAAGAAACCGCTATCACTTCTTTTCTGGCCTGCTATAATAGCTTCCACTCTTGACTGTCACTTCACGGCAACTAGAATGATCTTTTAAAATAAATATCACATCTTGTTTCTGTGCTAAAGTCTAACCATGGCTTCTTCTTATTTTTAATAAGGGATTCGTTTCCTTTCACTTGGCTTTCGTATTTGATCCAGCTCCAGCTTTTAACCCTCTTTACTATGGGCTTTCTGTACTTCCTTATGTTTTTCAGGACATTGGGTGATGCTGGCCAGGGATCTTTTATTTAGTGCTATTTTCTGTGAAATGCACAAAGCTAACTACAGTTTCTCAGCCTTACTGCCTAAACTTTGACTTCTCTTCTATTCTCTGTACCAGGCCAGGAGCACATCCTCCCAGTTCACCTATAATGTATAACTAACAGCTCCTATAAACACAGCCATTACATTTCTGCTGGCTTCTGAGAATTTATCTGTATCTGCTGTCTTTGCCCTACTGTAGCTTCAGTCTAGCAGATAGATACTTTAAATTTAAAGAAAATTTATAAAAGTTGCTTTGTTTACACCTCTTTCTCTGGATTCCCTTGGCGTTTACTTACTGTCTTTTCAGTTCCAGGATTTGCACCTAGGACTCCACATTCTAGTTTCCTGTCCTATCTCCTTAAACATTTTTCAGTGTGAAAGTTTCTCAGAGTTTCCTGGTTTTTGATAACTTTGACAGGTCAGGTGTTTTAGTAAGATACCCCATTCCTAGAATTTGCTCAGTGTTTTAGATTAGGGTTAATGAGTTTTATGAAGGAAGGTCACAGAGAAGTGGTGTCACATATATCATATCATATCATATCATATCATATCATATGAAAGGACACAAAGTATCAGGACTTTACATCTAGTCCTGGATTACTTCTCAGTCATTGGGTTTAGATGTTTAAAGCTTCTTGAGTTGCTTTTGCCTTGGGACTTTTGTTTCCTATTCTCCATGCCACTGAGTGGCCTTCTAGGTGTTAATAGCACATGGTTTGTACCCTGACTTCATTCTGCTTTCTACTCAGATATCTTCACTGGAGTACTTTATCTTAAAAAGCAAAAGACAACACTATCATCATCCTTTTTATCTTTACTCTGGTTTATTGTCTCTTCAATTTGTTTCTGCATGCTGTGTATTTTTATTGCTTTATCCGCACTAAAATGCAAACTCTGTGCATGTAAGTTTTGTTAATTCTTCTATCTTCAGCATCTAGAACCATGCCTGGCACATAATAGATGCTCAGTAAGTATTTACAAGTGAACAGAGATGTCCAGATTACTTTATCATGTGAGGTGGATTATCCCCCAAATGGTGTATGGTGTGTGGGGATGCTTGCAGAGCTACGTCATACACAACATTGAACGCCACCTCTTAAAATACTTGCTGGAAATTGGTGGTTTTAGATACTTGCTTGTAAAGGAAAGAGTTCATAAACTTTTAGTTAATTGTATATTTTCTCTGTTGAATTGTTTTCATATTGCAGAGCTTAGTTTTGAATTGTATATGAGCTTAAATGTATTGGTAGGCATATGAAAATAACTTATTTTTCTTTCCTTAGGTTATTATAGTGACCACATCACCAAGTTCAACCTTTGTGCCCAACATTCTCTCCAAATCCCATAACTATGCAGCAGTCACTAAGCTTGTACCAACATCAGTCATTGCCTCCACAACTCAGAAGCCACCTGTAGTTATAACTGCATCCCAGGCCTCTCTGGTCACCAGTAGCAGCAATGGCAACAGCAGTTCTACATCATCACCAATTTCTAGTACAGTTGCAGTAACAGCGGTGGTATCTTCCACACCGTCTGTGGTCATGTCTACAGTAGCACAAGGTAAGTGGTAAGCTACCAGCTAATTCTGTCCCAGTGTGGGTGAATTTTGAAGAAAACTGAAAGAGAGAGTATGGGGGTGGGGGAAGAGAGAGAGAGAGAGAGAGAGAGAGAGAGAGAGAGAGAGAGAGAGAGAGAGTGTCTGTGTGTGTGTATGTGTCTGTCTGTCTGTCTGTCTGTCTGTCTTGGGGTTGAGGATCTCTGCTGTTTGGTCAGTGATGACGTCTCTTAGCTTGAGGATGTGAAGTGTTAGCGATTTTTTTCGCCTGTAACCTTGTCCTGTCCTCCTCTTCCCCAACCCCCATTACTTTCTAAGTTTTTCCATTGGTAAACGTGGAAGCAAATACTTGCATATTTAAGCTTTTCCTTCGATAAAAGTTAGCAGCATATTGTACGTGTTGCTGTGCACTTTAATGTTTGGAAAGGAGAATTTGTAATTTGATATTAAGTCTGGTGCTGGTATCAGAGGCGTGACTTGGTTGTGTATATGAAATTAGTTTCTTTTTAGGTGACAGTTTCTTATTTGGTTCTTTCGAGTCTTTGCTCAAAATTGGAAGCTGTAACTAACTTTTTGGATGTCTCTAATGTCTGTCCTTTTTGCCTTTCATTAACCAAAGAATGGGACCCTGCAAATTACTTAGATTGTGTTTTTATTTTGCTGCTGCTATTTATTTAGTAAGAAAATTTTTTCTTTCACTTTATTCTTTTTTCATATTTTCCATGGACTTTATGTATTCCTTTCACGATAGTGTGACAGTCTTGTGCTGACTGTAGTTCTCCTTGACCAGCTTTGAAGAAATCTCTGTGTTCTCCACTCTTACTCCACGAGATTCTGTCCTTGTCAGTTTTCCCTCTTCTATGAGTTTGATGATTGTCCACATTTGACATCTAAGCAGGGTTTTTGGGGGGTTTTCTTTTTTTTTTTTTCTTTTTCTTTTCTTTCTTTCTTTCTTTTTTTTTTTTTTTTTTTTTTCTCTTTTGGTTTTTAAAACCAGAAAACAGTGGATTTAGGAGTTTTAGAAAACAGTAAAGAAATAAAACAAGTCCACCAGTTGCCCACAGCCGTATTATAATGCCCTTTCTTTTAACATATTGAGCCTTTTACCCACACCAGTAGTCTGCAATAAAAAGTTCCTGCTCCATTTAATACAGTTTTTTTACAGTTTTATATCATTGACTTTCTCCTACTTTCTATACCCTTCTTAGCAATTTTCATTGTGAAATTCTGTTTATTACTCATATATTATTATGTAGATTATTTCCTAGTTTTAATATTCTAGATTAATATCTGTTTGACTTTTACTAGGCCTCACAAGCACTGGAGCAAGTTTTCAGTAGGAAAGGGGAGCTTCTGGGAGTTGTCTGTTTGCACACTTTATCTTACTTCACTAATGCCTGGCTAATATTAAGTCCTTGTTATTTTTGTTTATAAAACAATATAAAATAAAACAACATTATGGGGAAATAATTTCTTTCCTTTTTAAAAAGATTATTCATATTGTGTGTAAATGTGGCTTTGTGTTTATTTGTATGGGCATGCACATTCATCGCACATTCATCGCACACGTGAGCTTCAGAGGATAACATGTGGGAGATGGTTCTCTCCTATCATGTGGGTCCTAGGAATTGAACTCAGGTCCTTAGGCATGGCAGCAGTCCTTTATATCTACTCACCTATCGCACTAGCCAGGAATAGCGACGATCTTTTAAACCTTTGAAACTGTTTAATTAGTATGTTGTATTATTCTTGATCCCGCCCCCCTTTGTTACCTTCTTCCGCTCCCCGCTCCCCTCCCTCCCCCCCACGAGACATGGGAAGAGAGCAGGAGCCAGCGGGATTCGAACCTGTGGGTCAGAGAGAGCGCGCAGAGGGCCCGGCGCCCTCTGCAGGCTTACGCCTTACAGGCTGCGCCACCGCCGGTTCACTCTTTGTTACCTTCTTAAGCATACAAAATATGACCAGTACTCTTACTTTTATGTATTATCTTTCTTTACTTACACTTTATTTTTCCTATTGTGTATGCACAGGTGTACAAGTATCATGAGGTGTGCGGTGGTCAGAAGAAGACTTTGTAGGGTTAGTCCTCATTTCCCACCTCTGTATGTGGGTTTTGAGGATCACACTCAGATTGTCAAGTTTATACAGCAAATGTTTTACCATCTCTTTGCCCAAATTTATTCTTTTTTACATAAAAAGGTATTTTGGGTTTCCTTCTTTCTCTAAGGTTCGTGTTATAACTTTTAGCATTTTATATTGTAATCAGTCCATTTTTTATTTGGTTATTTCATCATGGGTAAGTTTATAATGGAAAATGATTTATTTTGGTTTATGGTTTGAAAATCTAACATCAAAAACTTGTATCTGGTGAGACTTTCTCATTTTCAGATCTTCAAGACAGTGCATAGCTGTCACATGGCAAGAGACAAGGAGCATATACATATGCTTTCTCTGAGTTCTTTTCTGCTTCAAAAGCCACTGATACTCGGTCATGGAGCGCCTCCCTGATTATCTTGCTTAGTTTTAATGATCGCCTAAAGACTCTACTTTAAACTATAATCATTAAGTCAGATAAAGTGTCTAGCTTTTTAAGACATTACATTGGGGATTGAATTTCAACACATGGGCTCTGATATGAACCATAGCACATATTTTGTCAAAATTATCAGTGTAGCTTCATCCCTAATTTTTTCAAAGGTGGACTTTGGAAAATATGTTTTATTTAGTGGTATTGCCTGTATTCTTTTGGCCATCCAAATGTACAGTAAATTAATTGTTCTAGAATCTGACTTGATCCTCTAAATTTATTTGAAAATTGTGATGAGCAATTAAATAAGTGACTTCACATAAATAAATATTGAATGACTGGTTTTTAACTGTAAGAAAAGTTTATTTTTTCAGAAATCCATATGACAGAAGGCTTCAGTTAAGTTAGGCAAATCATTGGACCACCAAGGGATTTTTTTCCCTTCTTGGGTAACTTTATTGTTGGTTAAATGAGTACATTGTAGATATCATAGCCAGCTATGAAAGTATCCAGAGGAAGAAGAGAACACCACTAAATAAGAGAAAAGCTTATCTAGGTGTTCTCTAGGAAAAGATTCCTCTCATAGCATGTTGGCTATAATTAGCTTTACTTTATTCCCAGAAAAAGTAGTGACATGCCATGACAAGCTTAGATCAATTAAGAATTGCCTCTAAAGCTGGCTTAGGGACCAGCCTCCACAGAAGTATATACCAGTGCCCAGGAATGTGGATTCTCAAGGGAAAAAACCCTGGGTTTTGTTAGAAAAGAAGAATGAGATTGGACTAGCAACCAACAATCGTAATATAATTAAACAGCAATGAAAATAGCATGATGGTTAAAGAAAAATTGAAACTTGTTAATGAAGCAAGACTGTAACAAGAGTAAGCACTGTAATTAGTCTACTTTGTAGAATTTTTTTTTTATAACAGTTGACTTTTCATTTGATCTTTTGTATTTCTAAGACAGTATGCTGATGGAATGGTTCAAATCCTCTTTTCTTTGAGCTGCCTACCCTCCCCTTTCCTAAATCCTCTTTACTTTTCTGTAGGTGTATCCACATCAGCAATCAAAGTGGCATCCACAAGACTTCCTTCTCCTAAAAGCTTAGTGAGTGGCCCTACCCAGATTCTTGCACAGTTTCCCAAACAGCATCAGCAGTCTCCTAAGCAGCAGTTACAGCAAGTGCAACAGCAGACTCAGCAGCCAGGGGCCCAGCCTTCTTCAGTGTCGCAGCAGCAGCCTCCGCAGCCTCAGCAGCCTCAGCAGCCTCAGCAGTCACCATTGCCACCTGGCATCAAACCTACCATCCAGATCAAACAGGAGTCAGGTAACGAGCAAGTGTGTGTGAGCTCTGCTGGGGCGCCTCAGTCCTGGTCCAGCAGGTCGTGAGCAGAGTGTGTCTTCCTGTTTATTTATATCTTTTTACTTCTTTCTTCAGTTTCTTATGGTTTCCAGTAGGAAATGTCTGTCAGTGGTTTTTAAGCTATAACCCTAAGTGATTTTCTTAAAGTGACTCCTAGTAGTGTTGTGGTCTTAATTTTCATTTCACATATTTATTGTTGGCAACATGTGTAAACATGTTGCTAAACTCGTATTCTTTTAGCTTGCTGAACTTTATTATTTCTGGGAGTATCTACATAGATTTCTGGGGATTCCTATGTATATAGGATGTGTTTCATTATGTCATCTGTAAATAAGGACATGATTTTTCTTCCTTTCCAATTAGTATTCCTCCCCAACTGCCTTCTTCTCCCCACCTCCACCCCAACCCCGTCTGTTTTATTTCACTAGCTAGAATTTATACTAAGTAAGAAGCACATTCTTGCTTCGATCCTGGTTTGAGGTA